>NW_027017405.1:0-107828 GCF_036013445.1 Caloenas nicobarica
CGACAGAGCCCGACAGAGCCCAGTAGAGGCCCGACAGAGCCCGACAGAGCCCAGTAGAGCCGACAGAGCCCGACAGAGCCCGACAGAGGCCCGACAGGGCCCGACAGAGCCCGACAGAGCCCGACAGAGCCCGACAGGGCCCGACAGAGCCCGACAGAGCCCGACAGGGCCCAGTAGAGCCCGACAGAGCCCGACAGAGCCCGACAGAGCCCGACAGAGCCCAGTAGAGCCCGACAGAGCCCGACAGAGCCCGACAGAGCCGACAGGGCCCGACAGAGCCCGACAGGGCCCGACAGGCCCGACAGAGCCCGACAGAGCCCGACAGGGCCCGACAGAGCCCGACAGGGCCCATTAGAGCCCGACAGAGCCCGATAGAGCCCGACAGGGCCCGACAGGGCCCAGTAGAGCCCGACAGAGCCCGACAGAGCCCAGTAGAGCCCAGTAGAGCCCGACAGAGCCCGACAGAGCCCGACAGAGCCCGACAGGGCCCGACAGAGCCCGACAGAGCCCGACAGGGCCCGACAGGGCCCAGTAGAGCCCGAAAGAGCCCGACAGAGCCCAGTAGAGCCCAGTAGAGCCCGACAGGGCCCGACAGGGCCCGACAGGGCCCATTAGAGCCCGACAGAGCCCGACAGAGCCTGACAGAGCCCGACAGGGCCCGACAGGGCCCGACAGAGTCCGACAGAGCCCGACAGGGCCCAGTAGAGCCCGACAGAGCCGACAGAGCCCGACAGGGCCCGACAGGGCCCGACCGGGGCCCGACAGAGCCCGACAGGGCCCAGTAGAGCCCGATAGAGCCCGACAGAGCCCGACAGAGCCCGACAGGGCCCGACAGAGCCCGACAGAGCCCGACAGGGCCCGACAGGGCCCGACAGAGCCCGACAGGGCCCGATAGAGCCCGACAGGGCCCGACAGAGCCCGACAGAGCCCGACAGGGCACGACAGAGCCCGACAGAGCCCGACAGGGCCCGACAGAGCCCGACAGAGCCCAGTAGAGCCCAGTAGAGCCCGACAGAGCCCGACAGAGCCCGACAGAGCCCGACAGGGCCCGACAGGGCCCGACAGGGCCCAGTAGAGCCCGACAGATCCCGACAGGGCCCGACAGAGCCCGACAGAGCCCGACAGGGCCCGACAGAGCCCGACAGAGCCCGACAGGGCCCAGTAGAGCCCGACAGAGCCCGACAGAGCCCGACAGAGCCCGACAGGGCCCGACAGAGCCCGACAGAGCCCGACAGGGCCCGACAGAGCCCGACAGGGCCCGACAGAGCCCGACAGAGCCCGACAGAGCCCGACAGGGCCCCACAGAGCCCGAAGAGCCCGACAGGGCCCAGTAGAGCCCGACAGAGCCCGACAGAGCCCGACAGAGCCCGACAGAGCCCAGTAGAGCCCGACAGAGCCCGACAGAGCCCGACAGACCCGACAGGGCCCGACAGAGCCCGACAGAGCCCGACAGAGCCCGACAGGGCCCAGTAGAGCCCGACAGAGCCCGACAGAGCCCGACAGAGCCCGACAGAGCCCAGTAGAGCCCGACAGAGCCCGACAGAGCCCAACAGGGCCCGACAGGGCCCGACAGAGCCCGACAGAGCCCGACAGGGCCCGACAGGGCCCGACAGAGCCCAGTAGAGCCCGACAGAGCCCAACAGAGCCCGACAGAGCCCGACAGGGCCCGACAGGGCCCGACAGGGCCCAGTAGAGCCCGACAGAGCCCGACAGAGCCCGACAGAGCCCGACAGGGCCCGACAGAGACCGAGAGGGCCCGACAGGGCCCGACAGGGCCCGACATAGCCCAGTAGAGCCCGACAGAGCCCGACAGAGCCCGACAGAGCCCGACAGGGCCCGACAGGGCCCAGTAGAGCCCGACAGAGCCCGACAGAGCCCGACAGAGCCCGACAGGGCCCGACAGAGCCCGACAGAGCCCGACAGGGCCCGACAGGGCCCGACAGGGCCCGACAGGGTACGACAGAGCCCGACAGGGCCCGACAGGGCCCAGTAGAGCCCGACAGAGCCCGACAGAGCCCGACAGAGCCCAGTAGAGCCCAGTAGAGCCCGACAGAGCCCGACACAGCCCGACAGAGCCCGACAGAGCCCGACAGGGCCCGACAGAGCCCGACAGAGCCCGACAGAGCCCGACAGAGCCCGACAGGGCCCGACAGAGCCCGACAGAGCCCGACAGGGCCCAGTAGAGCCCGACAGAGCCCGACAGAGCCCGACAGAACCCGACAGGGCCCAGTAGAGGCCCGACAGAGCCCGACAGGGCCCGACAGAGCCCGACAGAGCCCGACAGAGCCCGACAGCGCCCGACAGGGCCCAGTAGAGCCCGACAGAGCCCGACAGAGCCCGACAGAGCCCGACAGGGCCCAGTAGAGCCCGACAGAGCCCGACAGAGCCCGACAGAGCCCGACAGGGCCCGACAGAGCCCGACAGAGCCCGACACGGCCCGACAGAGCCCGACAGAGCCCGACAGGGCCCAGTAGAGCCCGACAGAGCCCGACAGAGCCCGACAGAACCCGACAGGGCCCAGTAGAGCCCGACAGAGCCCGACAGAGCCCGACAGAGCCCGACAGAGCCCAGTAGAGCCCGACAGAGCCCGACAGAGCCCCGACAGAGCCCGACAGGGCCCGACAGAGCCCGACAGGGCCCGACAGGGCCCGACAGAGCCCGACAGAGCCCGACAGGGCCCGACAGAGCCCGACGGGCCCAGTAGAGCCCGACAGAGCCCGATAGAGCCCGACAGGGCCCGACAGGGCCCAGTAGAGCCCGACAGAGCCCGACAGAGCCCAGTAGAGCCCAGTAGAGCCCGACAGAGCCCGACAGAGCCCGACAGAGCCCGACAGGGCCCGACAGAGCCCGACAGAGCCCGACAGGGCCCGACAGGGCCCAGTAGAGCCCGAAAGAGCCCGACAGAGCCCAGTAGAGCCCAGTAGAGCCCGACAGGGCCCGACAGGGCCCGACAGGGCCCATTAGAGCCGACAGAGCCCGACAGAGCCTGACAGAGCCCGACAGGGCCCGACAGGGCCCGACAGAGTCCGACAGAGCCCGACAGGGCCCAGTAGAGCCCGACAGAGCCGACAGAGCCCGACAGGGCCCGACAGGGGCCCGACGGGGCCCGACAGAGCCCGACAGGGCCCAGTAGAGCCCGATAGAGCCCGACAGAGCCCGACAGAGCCCGACAGGGCCCGACAGAGCCCGACAGAGCCCGACAGGGCCCGACAGGGCCCGACAGAGCCCGACAGGGCCCGATAGAGCCCGACAGGGCCCGACAGAGCCCGACAGAGCCCGACAGGGCACGACAGAGCCGACAGAGCCCGACAGGGCCCGACAGAGCCCGACAGAGCCCAGTAGAGCCCAGTAGAGCCCGACAGAGCCCGACAGAGCCCGACAGAGCCCGACAGGGCCCGACAGGGCCCGACAGGGCCCAGTAGAGCCCGACAGATCCCGACAGGGCCCGACAGAGCCCGACAGAGCCCGACAGGGCCCGACAGAGCCCGACAGAGCCCGACAGGGCCCAGTAGAGCCCGACAGAGCCCGACAGAGCCCGACAGAGCCGACAGGGCCCGACAGAGCCCGACAGAGCCCGACAGGGCCCGACAGAGCCCGACAGGGCCCGACAGAGCCCGACAGAGCCCGACAGAGCCCGACAGGGCCCCACAGAGCCCGAAAGAGCCCGACAGGGCCCAGTAGAGCCCGACAGAGCCCGACAGAGCCCGACAGAGCCCGACAGAGCCCAGTAGAGCCCGACAGAGCCCGACAGAGCCCGACAGGACCCGACAGGGCCCGACAGAGCCCGACAGAGCCCGACAGAGCCCGACAGGGCCCAGTAGAGCCCGACAGAGCCCGACAGAGCCCGACAGAGCCCGACAGAGCCCAGTAGAGCCCGACAGAGCCCGACAGAGCCCAACAGGGCCCGACAGGGCCCGACAGAGCCCGACAGAGCCCGACAGGGCCCGACAGGGCCGACAGAGCCCAGTA
Source organism: Caloenas nicobarica (assembly GCF_036013445.1). Classification (NCBI taxonomy): domain Eukaryota; kingdom Metazoa; phylum Chordata; class Aves; order Columbiformes; family Columbidae; genus Caloenas; species Caloenas nicobarica. Next base: position 3,970 of record NW_027017405.1, read on the forward strand.
GAGCCCGACAGAGCCCAACAGAGCCCGACAGAGCCCGACAGGGCCCGACAGGGCCCGACAGGGCCCAGTAGAGCCCGACAGAGCCCGACAGAGCCCGACAGAGCCCGACAGGGCCCGACAGAGACCGAGAGGGCCCGACAGGGGCCCGACAGGGCCCGACATAGCCCAGTAGAGCCCGACAGAGCCCGACAGAGCCCGACAGAGCCCGACAGGGCCCGACAGGGCCCAGTAGAGCCCGACAGAGCCCGACAGAGCCCGACAGAGCCCGACAGGGCCCGACAGAGCCCGACAGAGCCCGACAGGGCCCGACAGGGCCCGACAGGGCCCGACAGGGTACGACAGAGCCCGACAGGGCCCGACAGGGCCCAGTAGAGCCCGACAGAGCCCGACAGAGCCCGACAGAGCCCAGTAGAGCCCAGTAGAGCCCGACAGAGCCCGACACAGCCCGACAGAGCCCGACAGAGCCCGACAGGGCCCGACAGAGCCCGACAGAGCCCGACAGAGCCCGACAGAGCCCGACAGGGCCCGACAGAGCCCGACAGAGCCCGACAGGGCCCAGTAGAGCCCGACAGAGCCCGACAGAGCCCGACAGAACCCGACAGGGCCCAGTAGAGCCCGACAGAGCCCGACAGGCCCGACAGAGGCCGACAGAGCCCGACAGAGCCCGACAGCGCCCGACAGGGCGTAGAGCCCGACAGAGCCCGACAGAGCCCGACAGAGCCCGACAGGGCCCAGTAGAGCCCGACAGAGCCCGACAGAGCCGACAGAGCCCGACAGGGCCCGACAGAGCCCGACAGAGCCGACACGGCCCGACAGAGCCCGACAGAGCCCGACAGGGCCCAGTAGAGCCCGACAGAGCCCGACAGAGCCCGACAGAACCCGACAGGGCCCAGTAGAGCCGACAGAGCCCGACAGGGCCCGATAGAGCCCGGACAGGGCCCGACAGAGCCCGACAGCGCCCGACAGGGCCCAGTAGAGCCCGACAGAGCCCGACAGAGCCCGACAGAGCCCGACAGGGCCCAGTAGAGACCGACAGAGCCCGACAGAGCCCGACAGAGCCCGGACAGGGCCCGACAGGGCCCGACAGAGACCGACAGGGCCCGACAGAGCCCGACAGAGCCCGACAGGGCCCAGTAGAGCCCGACAGAGCCGACAGAGCCCGACAGAGCCCGACAGAGGCGGACAGAGCCCAGTAGAGCCCAGTAGAGCCCGACAGAGCCCGACAGAGCCCGACAGACCCGACAGGGCCGACAGAGCCGACAGGGCCAGTAGAGCCCGACAGAGCCCGACAGAGCCCGACAGAGCCCGACAGAGCCCAGTAGAGCCCGACAGAGCCCGACAGAGCCCGACAGGGCCCGACAGGGCCCGACAGAGCCCGACAGGGCCCGCAGGGCCCGACAGAGCCCGACAGAGCCCGACAGGGCCCGACAGGGCCCAGATAGGGCCCAGTAGAGCCCGACAGAGCCCGACAGAGCCCGACAGAGCCCGACAGGGCCGACAGGGCCCAGTAGAGCCCGACAGAGCCCGACAGAGCCCGACAGAGCCCGACAGAGCCCAGTAGAGCCCGACAGAGCCCGACAGAGCCCGACAGGGCCCGACAGGGCCCGACAGAGCCCGACAGGCCCGACAGGGCCCGACAGAGCCCGACAGAGCCCGACAGGGCCCGACAGGGCCCGACAGGGCCCAGTAGAGCCCGACAGAGCCCGTTAGAGCCCGACAGAGCCCGACAGGGCCCGACAGAGCCCGACAGAGCCCGACAGAGCCCGACAGGGCCCGACAGAGCCCGACAGAGCCCGACAGGGCCCGACAGGGCCCGACAGAGCCCGACAGGGCCCGACAGGGCCCAGTAGAGCCCGACAGAGCCCGACAGAGCCCGACAGAGCCCGACAGGGCCCGACAGGGCCCAGTAGAGCCCGACAGAGCCCGACAGAGCCCGACAGAGCCCAGTAGAGCCCAGTAGAGCCCTACAGAGCCCGACACAGCCCGACAGAGCCCGACAGAGCCCGACAGGGCCCGACAGAGCCCGACAGGGCCCGACAGAGCCCGGACAGGGCCCGACAGAGCCCGACAGAGCCCGACAGAGCCCGACAGAGCCCGACAGGGCCCGACAGAGCCCGACAGGCCCGACAGGGCCCAGTAGAGCCCGATAGAGCCCGACAGAGCCCGACCAGAGCCCGACAGGGCCCGACAGAGCCCGACAGAGCCCGACAGGGCCGACAGGGCCCGACAGAGCCCGACAGGGCCCGATAGAGCCCGACAGGGCCCGACAGAGCCCGACAGAGCCCGACAGGCACGACAGAGCCGACAGAGCCCGACAGGGCCCGACAGAGCCCGACAGAGCCCGACAGGGCCCAGTAGAGCCCGACAGAGCCCAGTAGAGCCCAGTAGAGCCCGACAGAGCCCGACAGAGCCCGACAGAGCCCGACAGGGCCCGACAGGGCCCGACAGGGCCCAGTAGAGCCCGACAGAGCCCGACAGGGCCCGACAGGGCCCGACAGAGCCCGACAGAGCCCGACAGGGCCCGACAGAGCCCGACAGAGCCCGACAGGGCCCGACAGGGCCCGACAGAGCCCGACAGAGCCCGACAGGGCCCGACAGGGCCCGACAGAGCCCGACAGGGCCCGACAGGGCCCAGTAGAGCCCGACAGTAGCCCGACAGAGCCCGACAGAGCCCGACAGGCCCGACAGGGCCCAGTAGAGCCCGACAGAGCCCGACAGAGCCCGACAGAGCCCAGTAGAGCCCAGTAGAGCCCGACAGAGCCCGACACAGCCCGACAGAGCCCGACAGAGCCCGACAGGGCCCGACAGAGCCCGACAGGGCCCCACAGAGCCCGACAGAGCCCGACAGAGCCCGACAGGGCCCAGTAGAGCCCGACAGAGCCCGACAGAGCCCGACAGGGCCCGACAGAGCCCGTCAGGTCCCGACAGGGCCCGACAGGGCCCGACAGAGCCCGACAGAGCCCGACAGGGCCGACAGAGCCGACAGAGCCCGACAGAGCCCGACAGGGCCCAGTAGAGCCCGACAGAGCCCAGTAGACCCGAACAGAGCCCGACAGAGCCCGACAGGGCCCGACAGAGCCCGACAGAGCCGACAGGGCCCGACAGAGCCCGACAGGGCCCAGTAGAGCCCGACAGAGCCCGACAAAGCCCGACAGAGCCCGACAGAGCCAGTAGAGCCCGACAGAGCCCGACAGAGCCCGACAGGGCCCGACAGAGCCGACAGAGCCCAGTAGAGCCCGACAGAGCCCGTCAGGGCCCGACAGGGCCGACAGGGCCCAGTAGAGCCCGACAGAGCCCGACAGAGCCCAGTAGAGCCCAGTAGAGCCCGACAGAGCCCGACAGAGCCCGACAGAGCCTGACAGGGCCCGACAGAGCACCCGACAGAGCCCGACAGGGCCCGACAGGGCCCGACAGAGCCCGACAGGGCCCGACAGGGCCCAGTAGAGCCCGCAGAGCCCGACAGAGCCCGACAGAGCCCGACAGGCCAGTGCCCGACAGGGCCCGACAGAGCCCGACAGGGCCCGACAGGGCCCGACAGAGCCCAGTAGAGCCGACAGAGCCCGACAGAGCCCGACAGAACCCGACAGAGCCCGACAGAGCCCAGCAGTGCCCGACAGAGCCCATCAGGGCCCGACAGGGCCCAGTAGAGCCCGACAGAGCCCGACAAAGCCCGACAGAGCCCGACAGAGCCCAGTAGAGCCCGACAGAGCCCGACCGGGCCCGACAGAGCCCGACAGAGCCCGACAGAGCCCGACAGGGCCCGACAGAGCCGACAGAGCCCAGTAGAGCCCAGTAGAGCCCGACAGAGCCCGACAGAGCCCGACAGAGCCCGACAGGGCCCGACAGAGCCCGACAGAGCCCGACAGGGCCCGACAGGGCCCGACAGAGCCCGACAGTGCCCGACAGGGCCCAGTAGAGCCCGACAGAGCCCGACAGAGCCCGACAGGGCCCGACAGGGCCCGACAGAGCCCGACAGGGCCCGACAGGGCCCGACAGATCCCAGTAGAGCCGACAGAGCCCGACAGAGCCCGACAGAACCCGACAGAGCCCGACAGAGCCCAGTGACAGAGCCCGACAGAGCCGCAGAGCCCGACAGGGCCCGACAGGTCCCGACAGGGCCCAGTAGAGCCCGACAGAGCCCGACAGAGCCCGACAGAGCCACAGGGCCCGACAGGGCCCCACAGAGCCCGACAGAGCCCGACAGAGCCCGACAGAGCCCGACAGGGACCGACAGAGCCCGACAGAGCCCGACAGAGCCCGACAGGGCCCGACAGGGCCCGACAGGGCCCAGTAGAGCCCGAAAGAGCCCGACAGAGCCCATTAGAGCCCAGTAGAGCCCGACAGGGCCCGACAGAGCCCGACAGAGCCCGACAGGGCCCGACAGGGCCCAGTAGAGCCCGACAGAGCCCGACAGAGCCCGACAGAGCCCGACAGGGCCCGACAGAGCCCGACAGGGCCCGACAGAGCCCCAGTAGAGCCCGACAGAGCCCGACAGAGCCCGACAGGGCCCGACAGGGCCCAGTAGAGCCGACAGAGCCCGACAGAGCCCGACAGAGCCCGACAGAGCCCAGTAGAGCCCGACAGAGCCCGACACAGCCCGACAGAGCCCGAACAGAGCCCGACAGGGCCCGACAGAGCCCGACAGGGCCCGACAGAGCCCGACAGAGCCCGACAGAGCCCGACAGAGCCCGACAGGGCCCGACAGAGCCCGACAGAGCCCGACAGGGCCCAGTAGAGCCCGACAGAGCCCGACAGAGCCCGACAGAACCCGACAGGGCCCAGTAGAGCCGACAGAGCCCGACAGGGCCCGACAGAGCCCGACAGAGCCCGACAGAGCCCGACAGCGCCCGACAGGGCCCAGTAGAGCCCGACAGAGCCCGACAGAGCCCGACAGGGCCCGACAGAGCCCGACAGAGCCCGACAGGGCCCGACAGGGCCCAGTAGAGCCCGACAGAGCCCAACAGGGCCCGACAGAGCCCGACAGAGCCCGACAGAGCCCGACAGGGCCCAGTAGAGCCCGACAGAGCCCGACAGAGCCCGACAGAGCCCGACAGAGCCCGACAGGGCCCGACAGAGCCCGACAGAGCCCGACAGGGCCCGACAGAGCCCGACAGAGCCGACAGGGCCCAGTAGAGCCCGACAGAGCCCGACAGAGCCGACAGAGCCCGACAGAGCCCAGTAGAGCCCGACAGAGCCCGACAGAGCCCGAAGAGGCCCGACAGGGCCCGACAGAGCCCGACAGGGCCCGACAGGGCCCGACAGAGCCCGACAGGGCCCGACAGAGCCCAGTAGAGCCCGACAGAGCCCGACAGGGACCGACAGAGCCCGACAGGGCCCAGTAGAGCCCGACAGAGCCCGATAGAGCCCGACAGGGCCCGACAGGGCCCGACAGGGCCCAGTGGAGCCCGACAGAGCCCGACAGAGCCCAGTAGAGCCCAGTAGAGCCCGACAGAGCCCGACAGAGCCCGACAGAGCCCAGTAGAGCCCAGTAGAGCCCGACAGAGCCCGACACAGCCCGACAGAGCCCGACAGAGCCCGACAGGGCCCGACAGAGCCCGACAGAGCCCGACAGAGCCCGACAGAGCCCGACAGGGCCCGACAGAGCCCGACAGAGCCCGACAGGGCCCAGTAGAGCCCGACAGAGCCCGACAGAGCCCGACAGAACCCGACAGGGCCCAGTAGAGCCCGACAGAGCCCGACAGGGCCCGACAGAGCCCGACAGAGCCCGACAGAGCCCGACAGCGCCCGACAGGGCCCAGTAGAGCCCGACAGAGCCCGACAGAGCCCGACAGAGCCCGACAGGGCCCAGTAGAGCCCGACAGAGCCCGACAGAGCCCGACAGAGCCCGACAGGGCCCGACAGAGCCCGACAGAGCCCGACACGGCCCGACAGAGCCCGACAGAGCCCGACAGGGCCCAGTAGAGCCCGACAGAGCCCGACAGAGCCCGACAGAACCCGACAGGGCCCAGTAGAGCCCGACAGAGCCCGACAGGGCCCGATAGAGCCCGACAGGGCCCGACAGAGCCCGACAGCGCCCGACAGGGCCCAGTAGAGCCCGACAGAGCCCGACAGAGCCCGACAGAGCCCGACAGGGCCCAGTAGAGACCGACAGAGCCCGACAGAGCCCGACAGAGCCCGACAGGGCCCGACAGGGCCCGACAGAGCCCGACAGGGCCCGACAGAGCCCGACAGAGCCCGACAGGGCCCAGTAGAGCCCGACAGAGCCCGACAGAGCCCGACAGAGCCCGACAGAGCCCTACAGAGCCCAGTAGAGCCCAGTAGAGCCCGACAGAGCCCGACAGAGCCCGACAGGACCCGACAGGGCCCGACAGAGCCCGACAGGGCCCAGTAGAGCCCGACAGAGCCCGACAGAGCCCGACAGAGCCCGACAGAGCCCAGTAGAGCCCGACAGAGCCCGACAGAGCCCGACAGGGCCCGACAGGGCCCGACAGAGCCCGACAGAGCCCGACAGGGCCCGACAGGGCCCGACAGGGCCCAGTAGAGCCCGACAGAGCCCGACAGAGCCCGACAGAGCCCGACAGGGCCCGACAGGGCCCGACAGGGCCCAGTAGAGCCCGACAGAGCCGTTAGAGCCCGACAGAGCCCGACAGGGCCCGACAGAGCCCGACAGAGCCCGACAGAGCCCGACAGGGCCCGACAGAGCCCGACAGAGCCCGACAGGGCCCGACAGAGCCCGACAGGGCCCGACAGGGCCCGACAGGGCCCAGTAGAGCCCGACAGAGCCCGACAGAGCCCGACAGAGCCCGACAGGGCCCGACAGGGCCCAGTAGAGCCCGACAGAGCCCGACAGAGCCCGACAGAGCCCAGTAGAGCCCAGTAGAGCCCTACAGAGCCCGACACAGCCCGACAGAGCCCGACAGAGCCCGACAGGGCCCGACAGAGCCCGACAGGGCCCGACAGAGCCCGACAGAGCCCGACAGAGCCCGACAGAGCCCGACAGGGCCCGACAGAGCCCGACAGGGCCCGACAGGGCCCAGTAGAGCCCGATAGAGCCCGACAGAGCCCGACAGAGCCCGACAGGGCCCGACAGAGCCCGACAGAGCCCGACAGGGCCCGACAGGGCCCGACAGAGCCCGACAGGGCCCGATAGAGCCCGACAGGGCCCGACAGAGCCCGACAGAGCCCGACAGGGCACGACAGAGCCCGACAGAGCCCGACAGGGCCCGACAGAGCCCGACAGAGCCCGACAGGGCCCAGTAGAGCCCGACAGAGCCCAGTAGAGCCCAGTAGAGCCCGACAGAGCCCGACAGAGCCCGACAGAGCCCGACAGGGCCCGACAGGGCCCGACAGGGCCCAGTAGAGCCCGACAGAGCCCGACAGGGCCCGACAGGGCCCGACAGAGCCCGACAGAGCCCGACAGGGCCCGACAGAGCCCGACAGAGCCCGACAGGGCCCAGTAGAGCCCGACAGAGCCCGACAGAGCCCGACAGAGCCCGACAGGGCCCGACAGGGCCCGACAGAGCCCGACAGGGCCCGACAGAGCCCGACAGAGCCCGACAGGGCCCGACAGGGCCCGACAGAGCCCGACAGGGCCCGACAGGGCCCAGTAGAGCCCGACAGAGCCCGACAGAGCCCGACAGAGCCCGACAGGGCCCGACAGGGCCCAGTAGAGCCCGACAGAGCCCGACAGAGCCCGACAGAGCCCAGTAGAGCCCAGTAGAGCCCGACAGAGCCCGACACAGCCCGACAGAGCCCGACAGAGCCCGACAGGGCCCGACAGAGCCCGACAGGGCCCCACAGAGCCCGACAGAGCCCGACAGAGCCCGACAGGGCGCAGTAGAGCCCGACAGAGCCCGACAGAGCCCGACAGGGCCCGACAGAGCCCGTCAGGTCCCGACAGGGCCCGACAGGGCCCGACAGAGACCGACAGAGCCCGACAGGGCCCGACAGAGCCCGACAGAGCCCGACAGAGCCCGACAGGGCCCAGTAGAGCCCGACAGAGCCCAGTAGAGCCCGACAGAGCCCGACAGAGCCCGACAGGGCCCGACAGAGCCCGACAGAGCCCGACAGGGCCCGACAGAGCCCGACAGGGCCCAGTAGAGCCCGACAGAGCCCGACAAAGCCCGACAGAGCCCGACAGAGCCCAGTAGAGCCCGACAGAGCCCGACAGAGCCCGACAGGGCCCGACAGAGCCCGACAGAGCCCAGTAGAGCCCGACAGAGCCCGTCAGGGCCCGACAGGGCCCGACAGGGCCCAGTAGAGCCCGACAGAGCCCGACAGAGCCCAGTAGAGCCCAGTAGAGCCCGACAGAGCCCGACAGAGCCCGACAGAGCCTGACAGGGCCCGACAGAGCCCGACAGAGCCCGACAGGGCCCGACAGGGCCCGACAGAGCCCGACAGGGCCCGACAGGGCCCAGTAGAGCCCGACAGAGCCCGACAGAGCCCGACAGAGCCCGACAGGGCCCGACAGGGCCCGACAGAGCCCGACAGGGCCCGACAGAGCCCGACAGAGCCCGACAGAGCCCGACAGAGCCCGACAGGGCCCGACAGGGCCCGACAGGGCCCGACAGGGCCCGACAGAGCCCGACAGGGCCCGACAGAGCCCAGTAGAGCCCGACAGAGCCCGACAGAGCCCGACAGAACCCGACAGAGCCCGACAGAGCCCAGCAGTGCCCGACAGAGCCCATCAGGGCCCGACAGGGCCCAGTAGAGCCCGACAGAGCCCGACAAAGCCCGACAGAGCCCGACAGAGCCCAGTAGAGCCCGACAGAGCCCGACAGGGCCCGACAGAGCCCGACAGAGCCCGACAGAGCCCGACAGGGCCCGACAGAGCCCGACAGAGCCCAGTAGAGCCCAGTAGAGCCCGACAGAGCCCGACAGAGCCCGACAGGGCCCGACAGAGCCCGACAGAGCCCGACAGGGCCCGACAGGGCCCGACAGAGCCCGACAGTGCCCGACAGGGCCCAGTAGAGCCCGACAGAGCCCGACAGAGCCCGACAGGGCCCGACAGGGCCCGACAGAGCCCGACAGGGCCCGACAGGGCCTGACAGATCCCAGTAGAGCCCGACAGAGCCCGACAGAGCCCGACAGAACCCGACAGAGCCCGACAGAGCCCAGTAGAGCCCGACAGAGCCCGACAGAGCCCGACAGAGCCCGACAGGGCCCGACAGGTCCCGACAGGGCCCAGTAGAGCCCGACAGAGCCCGACAGAGCCCGACAGAGCCCGACAGGGCCCGACAGGGCCCCACAGAGCCCGACAGAGCCCGACAGAGCCCGACAGAGCCCGACAGGGACCGACAGAGCCCGACAGGGCCCGACAGAGCCCGACAGAGCCCGACAGAGCCCGACAGGGCCCGACAGGGCCCGACAGGGCCCAGTAGAGCCCGAAAGAGCCCGACAGAGCCCATTAGAGCCCAGTAGAGCCCGACAGGGCCCGACAGAGCCCGACAGAGCCCGACAGGGCCCGACAGGGCCCAGTAGAGCCCGACAGAGCCCGACAGAGCCCGACAGAGCCCGACAGGGCCCGACAGAGCCCGACAGGGCCCGACAGAGCCCAGTAGAGCCCGACAGAGCCCGACAGAGCCCGACAGGGCCCGACAGGGCCCAGTAGAGCCCGACAGAGCCCGACAGAGCCCGACAGAGCCCGACAGAGCCCAGTAGAGCCCGACAGAGCCCGACACAGCCCGACAGAGCCCGACAGAGCCCGACAGGGCCCGACAGAGCCCGACAGAGCCCGACAGAGCCCGACAGAGCCCGACAGGGCCCGACAGAGCCCGACAGAGCCCGACAGGGCCCAGTAGAGCCCGACAGAGCCCGACAGAGCCCGACAGAACCCGACAGGGCCCAGTAGAGCCCGACAGAGCCCGACAGGGCCCGACAGAGCCCGACAGAGCCCGACAGAGCCTGACAGCGCCCGACAGGGCCCAGTAGAGCCCGACAGAGCCCGACAGAGCCCGACAGGGCCCGACAGAGCCCGACAGAGCCCGACAGGGCCCGACAGGGCCCAGTAGAGCCCGACAGAGCCCAACAGGGCCCGACAGAGCCCGACAGAGCCCGACAGAGCCCGACAGGGCCCAGTAGAGCCCGACAGAGCCCGACAGAGCCCGACAGAGCCCGACAGAGCCCGACAGGGCCCGACAGAGCCCGACAGAGCCCGACAGGGCCCGACAGAGCCCGACAGAGCCCGACAGGGCCCAGTAGAGCCCGACAGAGCCCGACAGAGCCCGACAGAGCCCGACAGAGCCCAGTAGAGCCCGACAGAGCCCGACAGAGCCCGACAGAGGCCGACAGGGCCCGACAGAGCCCGACAGGGCCCGACAGGGCCCGACAGAGCCCGACAGGGCCCGACAGAGCCCAGTAGAGCCCGACAGAGCCCGACAGGGACCGACAGAGCCCGACAGGGCCCAGTAGAGCACGACAGAGCCCGATAGAGCCCGACAGGGCCCGACAGGGCCCGACAGGGCCCAGTGGAGCCCGACAGAGCCCGACAGAGCCCAGTAGAGCCCAGTAGAGCCCGACAGAGCCCGACAGAGCCCGACAGAGCCCGACAGAGCCCGACAGAGCCCGACAGGGCCCGACAGGGCCCGACAGAGCCCGACAGAGCCCAGTAGAGCCCGACAGGGCCCGACAGGGCCCGACAGGGCCCGACAGGGCCCAGTGGAGCCCGACAGAGCCCGACAGAGCCCAGTAGAGCCCGACAGAGCCCGACAGAGCCCGACAGAGCCCAGTAGAGCCCGACAGAGCCCGACAGAGCCCGACAGAGCCCGACAGGGCCCGACAGAGCCCGACAGAGCCCGACAGAGCCCGACAGGGCCCGACAGAGCCCGACAGGGCCCAGTAGAGCCCGACAGAGCCCGACAGAGCCCGACAGAGCCCGACAGAGCCCAGTAGAGCCCGACAGAGCCCGACAGAGCCCGACAGAGCCCGACAGGGCCCGACAGAGCCCGACAGGGCCCGACAGGGCCCGACAGAGCCCGACAGAGCCCGACAGGGCCCGACAGAGCCCGACAGGGCCCAGTAGAGCCCGACAGAGCCCGATAGAGCCCGACAGGGCCCGACAGGGCCCAGTAGAGCCCGACAGAGCCCGACAGAGCCCAGTAGAGCCCAGTAGAGCCCGACAGAGCCCGACAGAGCCCGACAGAGCCCGACAGAGCCCGACAGGGCCCGACAGAGCCCGACAGAGCCCGACAGGGCCCGACAGGGCCCAGTAGAGCCCGAAAGAGCCCGACAGAGCCCGACAGAGCCCGACAGAGCCCGACAGGGCCCGACAGAGCCCGACAGAGCCCAGTAGAGCCCGACAGAGCCCGTCAGGGCCCGACAGGGCCCGACAGGGCCCAGTAGAGCCCGACAGAGCCCGACAGAGCCCAGTAGAGCCCAGTAGAGCCCGACAGAGCCCGACAGAGCCCGACAGAGCCTGACAGGGCCCGACAGAGCCCGACAGAGCCCGACAGGGCCCGACAGGGCCCCACAGAGCCCGACAGAGCCCGACAGGTCCCGACAGGGCCCAGTAGAGCCCGACAGAGCCCGACAGAGCCCGACAGAGCCCGACAGGGCCCGACAGGGCCCCACAGAGCCCGACAGGGCCCGACAGGTCCCGACAGGGCCCAGTAGAGCCCGACAGAGCCCGACAGAGCCCGACAGAGCCCGACAGGGCCCGACAGGGCCCCACAGAGCCCGACAGAGCCCGACAGAGCCCGACAGAGCCCGACAGGGACCGACAGAGCCCGACAGGGCCCGACAGAGCCCGACAGAGCCCGACAGAGCCCGACAGGGCCCGACAGGGCCCGACAGGGCCCAGTAGAGCCCGAAAGAGCCCGACAGAGCCCATTAGAGCCCAGTAGAGCCCGACAGGGCCCGACAGAGCCCGACAGAGCCCGACAGGGCCCGACAGGGCCCAGTAGAGCCCGACAGAGCCCGACAGAGCCCGACAGAGCCCGACAGGGCCCGACAGAGCCCGACAGGGCCCGACAGAGCCCAGTAGAGCCCGACAGAGCCCGACAGAGCCCGACAGGGCCCGACAGGGCCCAGTAGAGCCCGACAGAGCCCGACAGAGCCCGACAGAGCCCGACAGAGCCCAGTAGAGCCCGACAGAGCCCGACACAGCCCGACAGAGCCCGACAGAGCCCGACAGGGCCCGACAGAGCCCGACAGGGCCCGACAGAGCCCGACAGAGCCCGACAGAGCCCGACAGAGCCCGACAGGGCCCGACAGAGCCCGACAGAGCCCGACAGGGCCCAGTAGAGCCCGACAGAGCCCGACAGAGCCCGACAGAACCCGACAGGGCCCAGTAGAGCCCGACAGAGCCCGACAGGGCCCGACAGAGCCCGACAGAGCCCGACAGAGCCCGACAGCGCCCGACAGGGCCCAGTAGAGCCCGACAGAGCCCGACAGAGCCCGACAGGGCCCGACAGAGCCCGACAGAGCCCGACAGGGCCCGACAGGGCCCAGTAGAGCCCGACAGAGCCCAACAGGGCCCGACAGAGCCCGACAGAGCCCGACAGAGCCCGACAGGGCCCAGTAGAGCCCGACAGAGCCCGACAGAGCCCGACAGAGCCCGACAGAGCCCGACAGGGCCCGACAGAGCCCGACAGAGCCCGACAGAGCCCGACAGAGCCCGACAGAGCCCGACAGGGCCCGACAGAGCCCGACAGAGCCCGACAGGGCCCGACAGAGCCCGACAGAGCCCGACAGGGCCCAGTAGAGCCCGACAGAGCCCGACAGAGCCCGACAGAGCCCGACAGAGCCCAGTAGAGCCCGACAGAGCCCGACAGAGCCCGACAGAGGCCGACAGGGCCCGACAGAGCCCGACAGGGCCCGACAGGGCCCGACAGAGCCCGACAGGGCCCGACAGAGCCCAGTAGAGCCCGACAGAGCCCGACAGGGACCGACAGAGCCCGACAGGGCCCAGTAGAGCACGACAGAGCCCGATAGAGCCCGACAGGGCCCGACAGGGCCCGACAGGGCCCAGTGGAGCCCGACAGAGCCCGACAGAGCCCAGTAGAGCCCAGTAGAGCCCGACAGAGCCCGACAGAGCCCGACAGAGCCCGACAGAGCCCGACAGAGCCCGACAGAGCCCGACAGGGCCCGACAGGGCCCGACAGAGCCCGACAGAGCCCAGTAGAGCCCGACAGGGCCCGACAGGGCCCGACAGGGCCCGACAGGGCCCAGTGGAGCCCGACAGAGCCCGACAGAGCCCAGTAGAGCCCGACAGAGCCCGACAGAGCCCGACAGAGCCCAGTAGAGCCCGACAGAGCCCGACAGAGCCCGACAGAGCCCGACAGGGCCCGACAGAGCCCGACAGAGCCCGACAGAGCCCGACAGGGCCCGACAGAGCCCGACAGGGCCCAGTAGAGCCCGACAGAGCCCGACAGAGCCCGACAGAGCCCGACAGAGCCCAGTAGAGCCCGACAGAGCCCGACAGAGCCCGACAGAGCCCGACAGGGCCCGACAGAGCCCGACAGGGCCCGACAGGGCCCGACAGAGCCCGACAGAGCCCGACAGGGCCCGACAGAGCCCGACAGGGCCCAGTAGAGCCCGACAGAGCCCGATAGAGCCCGACAGGGCCCGACAGGGCCCAGTAGAGCCCGACAGAGCCCGACAGAGCCCAGTAGAGCCCAGTAGAGCCCGACAGAGCCCGACAGAGCCCGACAGAGCCCGACAGGGCCCGACAGAGCCCGACAGAGCCCGACAGGGCCCGACAGGGCCCAGTAGAGCCCGAAAGAGCCCGACAGAGCCCGACAGAGCCCGACAGAGCCCGACAGGGCCCGACAGAGCCCGACAGAGCCCAGTAGAGCCCGACAGAGCCCGTCAGGGCCCGACAGGGCCCGACAGGGCCCAGTAGAGCCCGACAGAGCCCGACAGAGCCCAGTAGAGCCCAGTAGAGCCCGACAGAGCCCGACAGAGCCCGACAGAGCCTGACAGGGCCCGACAGAGCCCGACAGAGCCCGACAGGGCCCGACAGGGCCCCACAGAGCCCGACAGAGCCCGACAGGTCCCGACAGGGCCCAGTAGAGCCCGACAGAGCCCGACAGAGCCCGACAGAGCCCGACAGGGCCCGACAGGGCCCCACAGAGCCCGACAGGGCCCGACAGGTCCCGACAGGGCCCAGTAGAGCCCGACAGAGCCCGACAGAGCCCGACAGAGCCCGACAGGGCCCGACAGGGCCCCACAGAGCCCGACAGAGCCCGACAGAGCCCGACAGAGCCCGACAGGGACCGACAGAGCCCGACAGGGCCCGACAGAGCCCGACAGAGCCCGACAGAGCCCGACAGGGCCCGACAGGGCCCGACAGGGCCCAGTAGAGCCCGAAAGAGCCCGACAGAGCCCATTAGAGCCCAGTAGAGCCCGACAGGGCCCGACAGAGCCCGACAGAGCCCGACAGGGCCCGACAGGGCCCAGTAGAGCCCGACAGAGCCCGACAGAGCCCGACAGAGCCCGACAGGGCCCGACAGAGCCCGACAGGGCCCGACAGAGCCCAGTAGAGCCCGACAGAGCCCGACAGAGCCCGACAGGGCCCGACAGGGCCCAGTAGAGCCCGACAGAGCCCGACAGAGCCCGACAGAGCCCGACAGAGCCCAGTAGAGCCCGACAGAGCCCGACACAGCCCGACAGAGCCCGACAGAGCCCGACAGGGCCCGACAGAGCCCGACAGAGCCCGACAGGGCCCGACAGAGCCCGACAGAGCCCGACAGAGCCCGACAGAGCCCGACAGGGCCCGACAGAGCCCGACAGAGCCCGACAGGGCCCAGTAGAGCCCGACAGAGCCCGACAGAGCCCGACAGAACCCGACAGGGCCCAGTAGAGCCCGACAGAGCCCGACAGGGCCCGACAGAGCCCGACAGAGCCCGACAGAGCCCGACAGCGCCCGACAGGGCCCAGTAGAGCCCGACAGAGCCCGACAGAGCCCGACAGGGCCCGACAGAGCCCGACAGAGCCCGACAGGGCCCGACAGGGCCCAGTAGAGCCCGACAGAGCCCAACAGGGCCCGACAGAGCCCGACAGAGCCCGACAGAGCCCGACAGGGCCCAGTAGAGCCCGACAGAGCCCGACAGAGCCCGACAGAGCCCGACAGAGCCCGACAGGGCCCGACAGAGCCCGACAGAGCCCGACAGGGCCCGACAGAGCCCGACAGAGCCCGACAGGGCCCAGTAGAGCCCGACAGAGCCCGACAGAGCCCGACAGAGCCCGACAGAGCCCAGTAGAGCCCGACAGAGCCCGACAGAGCCCGACAGAGGCCGACAGGGCCCGACAGAGCCCGACAGGGCCCGACAGGGCCCGACAGAGCCCGACAGGGCCCGACAGAGCCCAGTAGAGCCCGACAGAGCCCGACAGGGACCGACAGAGCCCGACAGGGCCCAGTAGAGCACGACAGAGCCCGATAGAGCCCGACAGGGCCCGACAGGGCCCGACAGGGCCCAGTGGAGCCCGACAGAGCCCGACAGAGCCCAGTAGAGCCCAGTAGAGCCCGACAGAGCCCGACAGAGCCCGACAGAGCCCGACAGGGCCCGACAGAGCCCGACAGAGCCCGACAGAGCCCGACAGGGCCCGACAGGGCCCGACAGAGCCCGACAGAGCCCAGTAGAGCCCGACAGGGCCCGACAGGGCCCGACAGGGCCCGACAGGGCCCAGTGGAGCCCGACAGAGCCCGACAGAGCCCAGTAGAGCCCGACAGAGCCCGACAGAGCCCGACAGAGCCCAGTAGAGCCCGACAGAGCCCGACAGAGCCCGACAGAGCCCGACAGGGCCCGACAGAGCCCGACAGAGCCCGACAGGGCCCGACAGAGCCCGACAGGGCCCAGTAGAGCCCGACAGAGCCCGACAGAGCCCGACAGAGCCCGACAGAGCCCAGTAGAGCCCGACAGAGCCCGACAGAGCCCGACAGAGCCCGACAGGGCCCGACAGAGCCCGACAGGGCCCGACAGGGCCCGACAGAGCCCGACAGAGCCCGACAGGGCCCGACAGAGCCCGACAGGGCCCAATAGAGCCCGACAGAGCCCGATAGAGCCCGACAGGGCCCGACAGGGCCCAGTAGAGCCCGACAGAGCCCGACAGAGCCCAGTAGAGCCCAGTAGAGCCCGACAGAGCCCGACAGAGCCCGACAGAGCCCGACAGGGCCCGACAGAGCCCGACAGAGCCCGACAGGGCCCGACAGGGCCCAGTAGAGCCCGAAAGAGCCCGACAGAGCCCAGTAGAGCCCAGTAGAGCCCGACAGGGCCCGACAGGGCCCGACAGGGCCCATTAGAGCCCGACAGAGCCCGACAGAGCCTGACAGAGCCCGACAGGGCCCGACAGGGCCCGACAGAGTCCGACAGAGCCCGACAGGGCCCAGTAGAGCCCGACAGAGCCGACAGAGCCCGACAGGGCCCGACAGGGCCCGACGGGGCCCGACAGAGCCCGACAGGGCCCAGTAGAGCCCGATAGAGCCCGACAGAGCCCGACAGAGCCCGACAGGGCCCGACAGAGCCCGACAGGGCCCGACAGGGCCCGACAGAGCCCGACAGGGCCCGATAGAGCCCGACAGGGCCCGACAGAGCCCGACAGAGCCCGACAGGGCACGACAGAGCCCGACAGAGCCCGACAGGGCCCGACAGAGCCCGACAGAGCCCAGTAGAGCCCAGTAGAGCCCGACAGAGCCCGACAGAGCCCGACAGAGCCCGACAGGGCCCGACAGGGCCCGACAGGGCCCAGTAGAGCCCGACAGATCCCGACAGGGCCCGACAGAGCCCGACAGAGCCCGACAGGGCCCGACAGAGCCCGACAGAGCCCGACAGGGCCCAGTAGAGCCCGACAGAGCCCGACAGAGCCCGACAGAGCCCGACAGGGCCCGACAGAGCCCGACAGAGCCCGACAGGGCCCGACAGAGCCCGACAGGGCCCGACAGAGCCCGACAGAGCCCGACGGAGCCCGACAGGGCCCCACATAGCCCGAAAGAGCCCGACAGGGCCCAGTAGAGCCCGACAGAGCCCGACAGAGCCCGACAGAGCCCGACAGAGCCCAGTAGAGCCCGACAGAGCCCGACAGAGCCCGACAGGACCCGACAGGGCCCGACAGAGCCCGACAGAGCCCGACAGAGCCCGACAGGGCCCAGTAGAGCCCGACAGAGCCCGACAGAGCCCGACAGAGCCCGACAGAGCCCAGTAGAGCCCGACAGAGCCCGACAGAGCCCAACAGGGCCCGACAGGGCCCGACAGAGCCCGACAGAGCCCGACAGGGCCCGACAGGGCCCGACAGAGCCCAGTAGAGCCCGACAGAGCCCAACAGAGCCCGACAGAGCCCGACAGGGCCCGACAGGGCCCGACAGGGCCCAGTAGAGCCCGACAGAGCCCGACAGAGCCCGACAGAGCCCGACAGGGCCCGACAGGGCCCGACAGGGCCCAGTAGAGCCCGACAGAGCCCGTTAGAGCCCGACAGAGCCCGACAGGGCCCGACAGAGCCCGACAGAGCCCGACAGAGCCCGACAGGGCCCGACAGAGCCCGACAGAGCCCGACAGGGCCCGACAGGGCCCGACAGGGCCCAGTAGAGCCCGACAGAGCCCGACAGAGCCCGACAGAGCCCAGTAGAGCCCAGTAGAGCCCTACAGAGCCCGACACAGCCCGACAGAGCCCGACAGAGCCCGACAGGGCCCGACAGAGCCCGACAGGGCCCGACAGAGCCCGACAGAGCCCGACAGAGCCCGACAGGGCCCGACAGGGCCCAGTAGAGCCCGACAGAGCCCGACAGAGCCCGACAGAGCCCAGTAGAGCCCAGTAGAGCCCTACAGAGCCCGACACAGCCCGACAGAGCCCGACAGAGCCCGACAGGGCCCGACAGAGCCCGACAGGGCCCGACAGAGCCCGACAGAGCCCGACAGAGCCCGACAGGGCCCGACAGAGCCCGACAGGGCCCGACAGGGCCCAGTAGAGCCCGATAGAGCCCGACAGAGCCCGACAGAGCCCGACAGGGCCCGACAGAGCCCGACAGAGCCCGACAGAGCCCGACAGGGCCCGACAGAGCCCGACAGGGCCCGACAGAGCCCGACAGGGCCCGACAGAGCCCGACAGGGCCCGACAGGGCCCAGTAGAGCCCGATAGAGCCCGACAGAGCCCGACAGAGCCCGACAGGGCCCGACAGAGCCCGACAGAGCCCGACAGGGCCCGACAGGGCCCGACAGAGCCCGACAGGGCCCGATAGAGCCCGACAGGGCCCGACAGAGCCCGACAGAGCCCGACAGGGCACGACAGAGCCCGACAGAGCCCGACAGGGCCCGACAGAGCCCGACAGAGCCCGACAGGGCCCAGTAGAGCCCGACAGAGCCCAGTAGAGCCCAGTAGAGCCCGACAGAGCCCGACAGAGCCCGACAGAGCCCGACAGGGCCCGACAGGGCCCGACAGGGCCCAGTAGAGCCCGACAGAGCCCGACAGGGCCCGACAGGGCCCGACAGAGCCCGACAGAGCCCGACAGGGCCCGACAGAGCCCGACAGAGCCCGACAGGGCCCAGTAGAGCCCGACAGAGCCCGACAGAGCCCGACAGAGCCCGACAGGGCCCGACAGGGCCCGACAGAGCCCGACAGAGCCCGACAGGGCCCGACAGGGCCCGACAGAGCCCGACAGGGCCCGACAGGGCCCAGTAGAGCCCGACAGAGCCCGACAGAGCCCGACAGGGCCCGACAGGGCCCGACAGGGCCCAGTAGAGCCCGACAGAGCCCGACAGAGCCCGACAGAGCCCAGTAGAGCCCAGTAGAGCCCGACAGAGCCCGACACAGCCCGACAGAGCCCGACAGAGCCCGACAGGGCCCGACAGAGCCCGACAGGGCCCCACAGAGCCCGACAGAGCCCGACAGAGCCCGACAGGGCCCAGTAGAGCCCGACAGAGCCCGACAGAGCCCGACAGGGCCCGACAGAGCCCGTCAGGTCCCGACAGGGCCCGACAGGGCCCGACAGAGACCGACAGAGCCCGACAGGGCCCGACAGAGCCCGACAGAGCCCGACAGAGCCCGACAGGGCCCAGTAGAGCCCGACAGAGCCCAGTAGAGCCCGACAGAGCCCGACAGAGCCCGACAGGGCCCGACAGAGCCCGACAGAGCCCGACAGGGCCCGACAGAGCCCGACAGGGCCCAGTAGAGCCCGACAGAGCCCGACAAAGCCCGACAGAGCCCGACAGAGCCCAGTAGAGCCCGACAGAGCCCGACAGAGCCCGACAGGGCCCGACAGAGCCCGACAGAGCCCAGTAGAGCCCGACAGAGCCCGTCAGGGCCCGACAGGGCCCGACAGGGCCCAGTAGAGCCCGACAGAGCCCGACAGAGCCCAGTAGAGCCCAGTAGAGCCCGACAGAGCCCGACAGAGCCCGACAGAGCCTGACAGGGCCCGACAGAGCCCGACAGAGCCCGACAGGGCCCGACAGGGCCCGACAGAGCCCGACAGGGCCCGACAGGGCCCGACAGAGCCCGACAGGGCCCGACAGGGCCCGACAGAGCCCAGTAGAGCCCGACAGAGCCCGACAGAGCCCGACAGAACCCGACAGAGCCCGACAGAGCCCAGCAGTGCCCGACAGAGCCCATCAGGGCCCGACAGGGCCCAGTAGAGCCCGACAGAGCCCGACAAAGCCCGACAGAGCCCGACAGAGCCCAGTAGAGCCCGACAGAGCCCGACAGGGCCCGACAGAGCCCGACAGAGCCCGACAGAGCCCGACAGGGCCCGACAGAGCCCGACAGAGCCCAGTAGAGCCCAGTAGAGCCCGACAGAGCCCGACAGAGCCCGACAGAGCCCGACAGGGCCCGACAGAGCCCGACAGAGCCCGACAGGGCCCGACAGGGCCCGACAGAGCCCGACAGTGCCCGACAGGGCCCAGTAGAGCCCGACAGAGCCCGACAGAGCCCGACAGGGCCCGACAGGGCCCGACACAGCCCGACAGGGCCCGACAGGGCCCGACAGATCCCAGTAGAGCCCGACAGAGCCCGACAGAGCCCGACAGAACCCGACAGAGCCCGACAGAGCCCAGTAGAGCCCGACAGAGCCCGACAGAGCCCGACAGAGCCCGACAGGGCCCGACAGGTCCCGACAGGGCCCAGTAGAGCCCGACAGAGCCCGACAGAGCCCGACAGAGCCCGACAGGGCCCGACAGGGCCCCACAGAGCCCGACAGAGCCCGACAGAGCCCGACAGAGCCCGACAGGGACCGACAGAGCCCGACAGGGCCCGACAGAGCCCGACAGAGCCCGACAGAGCCCGACAGGGCCCGACAGGGCCCGACAGGGCCCAGTAGAGCCCGAAAGAGCCCGACAGAGCCCATTAGAGCCCAGTAGAGCCCGACAGGGCCCGACAGAGCCCGACAGAGCCCGACAGGGCCCGACAGGGCCCAGTAGAGCCCGACAGAGCCCGACAGAGCCCGACAGAGCCCGACAGGGCCCGACAGAGCCCGACAGGGCCCGACAGAGCCCAGTAGAGCCCGACAGAGCCCGACAGAGCCCGACAGGGCCCGACAGGGCCCAGTAGAGCCCGACAGAGCCCGACAGAGCCCGACAGAGCCCGACAGAGCCCAGTAGAGCCCGACAGAGCCCGACACAGCCCGACAGAGCCCGACAGAGCCCGACAGGGCCCGACAGAGCCCGACAGGGCCCGACAGAGCCCGACAGAGCCCGACAGAGCCCGACAGGGCCCGACAGGGCCCGACAGAGCCCGACAGAGCCCGACAGGGCCCAGTAGAGCCCGACAGAGCCCGACAGAGCCCGACAGAACCCGACAGGGCCCAGTAGAGCCCGACAGAGCCCGACAGGGCCCGACAGAGCCCGACAGAGCCCGACAGAGCCCGACAGCGCCCGACAGGGCCCAGTAGAGCCCGACAGAGCCCGACAGAGCCCGACAGGGCCCGACAGAGCCCGACAGAGCCCGACAGGGCCCGACAGGGCCCAGTAGAGCCCGACAGAGCCCAACAGGGCCCGACAGAGCCCGACAGAGCCCGACAGAGCCCGACAGGGCCCAGTAGAGCCCGACAGAGCCCGACAGAGCCCGACAGAGCCCGACAGAGCCCGACAGGGCCCGACAGAGCCCGACAGAGCCCGACAGGGCCCGACAGAGCCCGACAGAGCCCGACAGGGCCCAGTAGAGCCCGACAGAGCCCGACAGAGCCCGACAGAGCCCGACAGAGCCCAGTAGAGCCCGACAGAGCCCGACAGAGCCCGACAGAGCCCAGTAGAGCCCGACAGAGCCCGACAGGGCCCGACAGGGCCCGACAGAGCCCGACAGGGCCCGACAGAGCCCAGTAGAGCCCGACAGAGCCCGACAGGGACCGACAGAGCCCGACAGGGCCCAGTAGAGCACGACAGAGCCCGATAGAGCCCGACAGGGCCCGACAGGGCCCGACAGGGCCCAGTGGAGCCCGACAGAGCCCGACAGAGCCCAGTAGAGCCCAGTAGAGCCCGACAGAGCCCGACAGAGCCCGACAGAGCCCGACAGGGCCCGACAGAGCCCGACAGAGCCCGACAGAGCCCGACAGGGCCCGACAGGGCCCGACAGAGCCCGACAGAGCCCAGTAGAGCCCGACAGGGCCCGACAGGGCCCGACAGGGCCCGACAGGGCCCAGTGGAGCCCGACAGAGCCCAGTAGAGCCCGACAGAGCCCGACAGAGCCCGACAGAGCCCAGTAGAGCCCGACAGAGCCCGACAGAGCCCGACAGAGCCCGACAGGGCCCGACAGAGCCCGACAGAGCCCGACAGAGCCCGACAGGGCCCGACAGAGCCCGACAGAGCCCGACAGGGCCCAGTAGAGCCCGACAGAGCCCGACAGAGCCCGACAGAGCCCGACAGAGCCCAGTAGAGCCCGACAGAGCCCGACAGAGCCCGACAGAGCCCGACAGGGCCCGACAGAGCCCGACAGGGCCCGACAGGGCCCGACAGAGCCCGACAGAGCCCGACAGGGCCCGACAGAGCCCGACAGGGCCCAGTAGAGCCCGACAGAGCCCGACAGAGCCCGACAGGGCCCGACAGGGCCCAGTAGAGCCCGAAAGAGCCCGACAGAGCCCAGTAGAGCCCAGTAGAGCCCGACAGGGCCCGACAGGGCCCGACAGGGCCCATTAGAGCCCGACAGAGCCCGACAGAGCCTGACAGAGCCCGACAGGGCCCGACAGGGCCCGACAGAGTCCGACAGAGCCCGACAGGGCCCAGTAGAGCCCGACAGAGCCGACAGAGCCCGACAGGGCCCGACAGGGCCCGACGGGGCCCGACAGAGCCCGACAGGGCCCAGTAGAGCCCGATAGAGCCCGACAGAGCCCGACAGAGCCCGACAGGGCCCGACAGAGCCCGACAGAGCCCGACAGGGCCCGACAGGGCCCGACAGAGCCCGACAGGGCCCGATAGAGCCCGACAGGGCCCGACAGAGCCCGACAGAGCCCGACAGGGCACGACAGAGCCCGACAGAGCCCGACAGGGCCCGACAGAGCCCGACAGAGCCCAGTAGAGCCCAGTAGAGCCCGACAGAGCCCGACAGAGCCCGACAGAGCCCGACAGGGCCCGACAGGGCCCGACAGGGCCCAGTAGAGCCCGACAGATCCCGACAGGGCCCGACAGAGCCCGACAGAGCCCGACAGGGCCCGACAGAGCCCGACAGAGCCCGACAGGGCCCAGTAGAGCCCGACAGAGCCCGACAGAGCCCGACAGAGCCCGACAGGGCCCGACAGAGCCCGACAGAGCCCGACAGGGCCCGACAGAGCCCGACAGGGCCCGACAGAGCCCGACAGAGCCCGACGGAGCCCGACAGGGCCCCACATAGCCCGAAAGAGCCCGACAGGGCCCAGTAGAGCCCGACAGAGCCCGACAGAGCCCGACAGAGCCCGACAGAGCCCAGTAGAGCCCGACAGAGCCCGACAGAGCCCGACAGGACCCGACAGGGCCCGACAGAGCCCGACAGAGCCCGACAGAGCCCGACAGGGCCCAGTAGAGCCCGACAGAGCCCGACAGAGCCCGACAGAGCCCGACAGAGCCCAGTAGAGCCCGACAGAGCCCGACAGAGCCCAACAGGGCCCGACAGGGCCCGACAGAGCCCGACAGAGCCCGACAGGGCCCGACAGGGCCCGACAGAGCCCAGTAGAGCCCGACAGAGCCCAACAGAGCCCGACAGAGCCCGACAGGGCCCGACAGGGCCCGACAGGGCCCAGTAGAGCCCGACAGAGCCCGACAGAGCCCGACAGAGCCCGACAGGGCCCGACAGAGACCGAGAGGGCCCGACAGGGCCCGACAGGGCCCGACATAGCCCAGTAGAGCCCGACAGAGCCCGACAGAGCCCGACAGAGCCCGACAGGGCCCGACAGGGCCCAGTAGAGCCCGACAGAGCCCGACAGAGCCCGACAGAGCCCGACAGGGCCCGACAGAGCCCGACAGAGCCCGACAGGGCCCGACAGGGCCCGACAGGGCCCGACAGGGTACGACAGAGCCCGACAGGGCCCGACAGGGCCCAGTAGAGCCCGACAGAGCCCGACAGAGCCCGACAGAGCCCAGTAGAGCCCAGTAGAGCCCGACAGAGCCCGACACAGCCCGACAGAGCCCGACAGAGCCCGACAGGGCCCGACAGAGCCCGACAGAGCCCGACAGAGCCCGACAGAGCCCGACAGGGCCCGACAGAGCCCGACAGAGCCCGACAGGGCCCAGTAGAGCCCGACAGAGCCCGACAGAGCCCGACAGAACCCGACAGGGCCCAGTAGAGCCCGACAGAGCCCGACAGGGCCCGACAGAGCCCGACAGAGCCCGACAGAGCCCGACAGCGCCCGACAGGGCCCAGTAGAGCCCGACAGAGCCCGACAGAGCCCGACAGAGCCCGACAGGGCCCAGTAGAGCCCGAGAGAGCCCGACAGAGCCCGACAGAGCCCGACAGGGCCCGACAGAGCCCGACAGAGCCCGACAGGGCCCGACAGAGCCCGACAGAGCCCGACAGGGCCCAGTAGAGCCCGACAGAGCCCGACAGAGCCCGACAGAGCCCGACAGAGCCCAGTAGAGCCCGACAGAGCCCGACAGAGCCCGACAGGGCCCGACAGGGCCCGACAGAGCCCGACAGAGCCCGACAGGGCCCAGTAGAGCCCGACAGAGCCCGACAGAGCCCGACAGAGCCCGACAGAGCCCAGTAGAGCCCGACAGAGCCCGACAGAGCCCGACAGGGCCCGACAGGGCCCGACAGAGCCCGACAGAGCCCGACAGGGCCCGACAGGGCCCGACAGAGCCCAGTAGAGCCCGACAGAGCCCGACAGAGCCCGACAGAGCCCGACATGGCCCGACAGGGCCCGACAGGGCCCAGTAGAGCCCGACAGAGCCCGACAGAGCCCGACAGAGCCCGACAGGGCCCGACAGAGCCCGACAGAGCCCGACAGAGCCCGACAGGGCCCGACAGGGCACGACAGAGCCCGACAGGGCCCGACAGGGCCCAGTAGAGCCCGACAGAGCCCGACAGAGCCCGACAGGGCCCGACAGGGCCCGACAGGGCCCAGTAGAGCCCGACAGAGCCCGACAGAGCCCGACAGAGACCAGTAGAGCCCAGTAGAGCCCAGTAGAGCCCGACACAGCCCGACAGAGCCCGACAGAGCCCGACAGGGCCCGACAGAGCCCGACAGGGCCCGACAGAGCCCGACAGAGCCCGACAGAGCCCGACAGGGCCCAGTAGAGCCTGACAGAGCCCGACAGAGCCCGACAGAGCCCGACAGGGCCCGACAGGGCCCGACAGAGCCCGACAGAGCCCGACAGGGCCCGACAGAGCCCGACAGGGCCCGACAGGGCCCGACAGGGCCCAGTAGAGCCCGATAGAGCCCGACAGAGCCCGACAGAGCCCGACAGGGCCCGACAGAGCCCGACAGAGCCCGACAGGGCCCGACAGGGCCCGACAGAGCCCGACAGGGCCCGATAGAGCCCGACAGGGCCCGACAGAGCCCGACAGAGCCCGACAGGGCACGACAGAGCCCGACAGAGCCCGACAGGGCCCGACAGAGCCCGACAGAGCCCGACAGGGCCCAGTAGAGCCCGACAGAGCCCAGTAGAGCCCAGTAGAGCCCGACAGAGGCCGACAGAGCCCGACAGAGCCCGACAGGGCCCGACAGGGCCCGACAGGGCCCAGTAGAGCCCGACAGAGCCCGACAGGGCCCGACAGAGCCCGACAGAGCCCGACAGGGCCCGACAGAGCCCGACAGAGCCCGACAGGGCCCAGTAGAGCCCGACAGAGCCCGACAGAGCCCGACAGAGCCCGACAGGGCCCGACAGGGCCCGACAGAGCCCGACAGGGCCCGACAGAGCCCGACAGAGCCCGACAGAGCCCGACAGGGCCCCACAGGGCCCCACAGGGCCCCACAGAGCCCGACAGGGCCCAGTAGAGCCCGACAGAGCCCGACAGAGCCCAGTAGAGCCCAGTAGAGCCCGACAGAGCCCGACACAGCCCGACAGAGCCCGACAGAGACCGACAGGGCCCGACAGAGCCCGACAGGGCCCCACAGAGCCCGACAAAGCCCGACAGGGCCCAGTAGAGCCCGACAGAGCCCGACAGAGCCCGACAGAGCCCGACAGGGCCCGACAGAGCCCGTCAGAGCCCGACAGGTCCCGACAGGGCCCGACAGAGCCCGACAGAGCCCGACAGGGCCCGACAGAGCCCGACAGAGCCCGACAGAGCCCGACAGGGCCCAGTAGAGCCCGACAGAGCCCAGTAGAGCCCGACAGAGCCCGACAGAGCCCGACAGGGCCCGACAGAGCCCGACAGGGCCCAGTAGAGCCCGACAGAGCCCGACAAAGCCCGACAGAGCCCGACAGAGCCCAGTAGAGCCCGACAGAGCCCGACAGAGCCCGACAGGGCCCGACAGAGCCCGACAGAGCCCAGTAGAGCCCGACAGAGCCCGTCAGGGCCCGACAGGGCCCGACAGGGCCCAGTAGAGCCCGACAGAGCCCGACAGAGCCCAGTAGAGCCCAGTAGAGCCCGACAGAGCCCGACAGAGCCCGACAGAGCCCGACAGAGCCTGACAGGGCCCGACAGAGCCCGAGAGAGCCCGACAGGGCCCAGTAGAGCCCGACAGAGCCCGACAGGGCCCGACAGGGCCCAGTAGAGCCCGACAGAGCCCGACAGAGCCCGACAGAGCCCGACAGGGCCCGACAGGGCCCGACAGAGCCCAGTAGAGCCCGACAGAGCCCGACAGAGCCCGACAGAACCCGACAGAGCCCGACAGAGCCCAGCAGAGCCCGACAGAGCCCATCAGGGCCCGACAGGGCCCAGTAGAGCCCGACAGAGCCCGACAAAGCCCGACAGAGCCCGACAGAGCCCAGTAGAGCCCGACAGAGCCCGACAGGGCCCGACAGAGCCCGACAGAGCCCGACAGAGCCCGACAGAGCCCGACAGGGCCCGACAGAGCCCGACAGAGCCCAGTAGAGCCCAGTAGAGCCCGACAGAGCCCGACAGAGCCCGACAGAGCCCGACAGGGCCCGACAGAGCCCGACAGAGCCCGACAGGGCCCGACAGGGCCCGACAGAGCCCGACAGTGCCCGACAGGGCCCAGTAGAGCCCGACAGAGCCCGACAGAGCCCGACAGGGCCCGACAGGGCCCGACACAGCCCGACAGGGCCCGACAGGGCCCGACAGATCCCAGTAGAGCCCGACAGAGCCCGACAGAGCCCGACAGAACCCGACAGAGCCCGACAGAGCCCAGTAGAGCCCGACAGATCCCGACAGAGCCCGACAGAGCCCGACAGGGCCCGACAGAGCCCGACAGGGCCCGACAGGGCCCAGAAGAGCCCGACAGAGCCCGACAGAGCCCGACAGAGCCCGACAGAACCCGACAGAGCCCGACAGAGCCCGACAGAGCCCGACAGGGCTTGACAGGGCCCGACAGAGCCCGACAGGGCCCGATAGAGCCCGACAGAGCCCGACAGAGCCCGACAGGGTCCCACAGAGCCCAACAGAGCCCGACAGAGCCCGACAGAGCCCGACAGAGCCCGACAGGGACCGACAGAGCCCGACAGAGCCCGACAGAGCCCGACAGGGCCCGACAGAGCCCGACAGAGCCCGACAGGGCCCAGTAGAGCCCGACAGAGCCCGACAGAGCCCGACAGAGCCCGACAGGGCCCGACAGAGCCCGACAGAGCCCGACAGGGCCCGACAGGGCCCGACAGGGCCCAGTAGAGCCCGAAAGAGCCCGACAGAGCCCAGTAGAGCCCAGTAGAGCCCGACAGGGCCCGACAGGGCCCGACAGAGCCCGACAGAGCCCGACAGAGCCTGACAGAGCCCGACAGGGCCCGACAGGGCCCGATAGAGTCCGACAGAGACCGACAGGGCCCAGTAGAGCCCGACAGAGCCCGACAGAGCCCGACAGGGCCCGACAGGGCCCGACAGGGCCCGATAGAGCCCGACAGGGCCCGACAGAGCCCGACAGACCCCGACAGGGCACGACAGAGCCCGACAGAGCCCGACAGGGCCCGACAGAGCCCGACAGAGCCCGACAGAGCCCGACAGGGCCCAGTAGAGCCCGACAGAGCCCGACAGAGCCCGACAGAGCCCAGTAGAGCCCAGTAGAGCCCGACAGAGCCCGACAGAGCCCGACAGAGCTCGACAGGGCCCGACAGGGCCCGACAGGGCCCAGTAGAGCCCGACAGAGCCCGACAGGGCCCGACAGAGCCCGACAGAGCCCGACAGGGCCCGACAGAGCCCGACAGAGCCCGACAGGGCCCAGTAGAGCCCGACAGAGCCCGACAGAGCCCGACAGAGCCCGACAGGGCCCGACAGAGCCCGACAGAGCCCGACAGGGCCCGACAGGGCCCGACAGAGCCCGACAGGGCCCGACAGAGCCCGACAGAACCCGACAGGGCCCCACAGAGCCCGAAAGAGCCCGACAAAGCCCAGTAGAGCCCGACAGAGCACGACAGAGCCCGACAGAGCCCAGTAGAGCCCGACAGAGCCCGACAGAGCCCGACAGGGCCCGACAGGGCCCGACAGAGCCCGACAGAGCCCGACAGGGCCCAGTAGAGCCCGACAGAGCCCGACAGAGCCCGACAGAGCCCGACAGAGCCCAGTAGAGCCCGACAGAGCCCGACAGAGCCCGACAGGGCCCGACAGGGCCCGACAGAGCCCGACAGAGCCCGACAGGGCCCGACAGGGCCCGACAGGGCCCGACAGAGCCCAGTAGAGCCCGACAGAGCCCGACAGAGCCCGACAGAGCCCGACAGAGCCCGACAGGGCCCGACAGGGCCCAGAAGAGCCCGACAGAGCCCGACAGAGCCCGACAGAGCCCGACAGAACCCGACAGAGCCCGACAGAGCCCGACAGAGCCCGACAGGGCCCGACAGGGCCCGACAGGGCCCGATAGAGCCCGACAGAGCCCGACAGAGCCCGACAGAGCCCAGTAGAGCCCGACAGAGCCCGACAGAGCCCGACAGAGCCCGACAGGGCCCGACAGAGCCCGACAGAGCCCGACAGGGCCCGACAGAGCCCGACAGAGCCCGACAGGGCCCAGTAGAGCCCGACAGAGCCCGACAGGGCCCGACAGAGCCCGACAGAGCCCAGTAGAGCCCGACAGAGCCCGACAGAGCCCGACAGAGCCCGACAGGGCCCGACAGAGCCCGACAGAGCCCGAAAGGGCCCGACAGAGCCCGACAGAGCCCGACAGGGCCCGACAGAGCCCGACAGGGCCCAGTAGAGCCCGACAGAGCCCGATAGAGCCCGACAGGGCCCGACAAAGCCCAGTAGAGCCCGACAGAGCCCGACAGAGCCCGACAGAGCCCAGTAGAGCCCGACAGAGCCCGACAGAGCCCGACAGGGCCCGACAGGGCCCGACAGAGCCCGACAGAGCCCGACAGGGCCCAGTAGAGCCCGACAGAGCCCGACAGAGCCCGACAGAGCCCGACAGAGCCCAGTAGAGCCCGACAGAGCCCGACAGAGCCCGACAGGGCCCGACAGGGCCCGACAGAGCCCGACAGAGCCCGACAGGGCCCGACAGGGCCCGACAGAGCCCAGTAGAGCCCGACAGAGCCCGACAGAGCCCGACAGAGCCCGACAGAGCCCGACAGGGCCCGACAGGGCCCAGAAGAGCCCGACAGAGCCCGACAGAGCCCGACAGAGCCCGACAGAACCCGACAGAGCCCGACAGAGCCCGACAGAGCCCGACAGGGCCCGACAGAGCCCGACAGAGCCCGACAGGGCCCCACAGAGCCCGACAGAGCCCGACAGAGCCCGACAGGGACCGACAGAGCCCGACAGAGCCCGACAGAGCCCGACAGGGCCCGACAGAGCCCGACAGGGCCCAGTAGAGCCCAGTAGAACCCGACAGAGCCCAGTAGAGCCCGACAGAGCCCGACAGAGCCCGACAGAGCCCGACAGGGCCCGACAGAGCCCGACAGGGCCCAGTAGAGCCCGACAGAGCCCGACAAAGCCCAACAGAGCCCGACAGAGCCCAGTAGAGCCCGACAGAGCCCGACAGAGCCCGACAGGGCCCGACAGAGCCCGACAGAGCCCGACAGGGCCCAGTAGAGCCCGACAGGGCCCAGTAGAGCCCGAGAAAGCCCGACAGAGCCCGACAGGGCCCGACAGAGCCCGACAGAGCCCGACAGGGCCCAGTAGAGCCCGACAGGGCCCGACAGGGCCCGACAGGGCCCGACAGAGCCCGACAGAGCCCGACAGAGCCCGACAGGGCCCAGAAGAGCCCGACAGAGCCCGACAGAGCCCGACAGAGCCCGACAGAGCCCGACAGAACCCGACAGAGCCCGACAGAGCCCGACAGAGCCCGACAGGGCCCGACAGGGTCCGACAGAGCCCGACAGGGCCCCATAGAGCCCGACAGAGCCCGACAGAGCCCGACAGGGCCCCACAGAGCCCGACAGAGCCCGACAGAGCCCGACAGGGACCGACAGAGCCCGACAGAGCCCGACAGAGCCCGACAGGGCCCGACAGAGCCCGACAGGGCCCAGTAGAGCCCAGTAGAACCCGACAGAGCCCAGTAGAGCCCGACAGAGCCCGACAGAGCCCGACAGAGCCCGACAGGGCCCGACAGAGCCCGACAGGGCCCAGTAGAGCCCGACAGAGCCCGACAAAGCCCAACAGAGCCCGACAGAGCCCAGTAGAGCCCGACAGAGCCCGACAGAGCCCGACAGGGCCCGACAGAGCCCGACAGAGCCCAGTAGAGCCCGACAGAGCCCGTCAGGGCCCGACAGGCCCCGACAGGGCCCAGTAGAGCCCGACAGAGCCCGACAGAGCCCAGTAGAGGCCGACAGAGCCGAGAGGGCCCGACAGAGCCCGACAGAACCCGACAGGGCCCAGTAGAGCCCGACAGAGCCCGACAGAGCCCGACAGAGCCCGACAGGGCCCAACAGAGCCCGACAGAGCCCGACAGAGCCCGACAGCGCCCGACAGGGCCCAGTAGAGCCCGACAGAGCCCGACAGAGCCCGACAGAGCCCGACAGGGCCCGACAGAGCCCGACAGAGCCCGACAGGGCCCAGTAGAGCCCGACAGAGCCCAACAGGGCCCGACAGAGCCCGACAGAGCCCGACAGAGCCCGACAGGGCCCAGTAGAGCCCGACAGAGCCCGACAGAGCCCGACAGAGCCCGACAGGGCCCGACAGAGCCCGACAGAGCCCGACAGGGCCCGACAGAGCCCGACAGAGCCCGACAGGGCCCAGTAGAGCCCGACAGAGCCCGACAGAGCCCGACAGAGCCCGACAGAGCCCAGTAGAGCCCGACAGAGCCCGACAGAGCCCGACAGAGCCCGACAGGGCCCGACAGAGCCTGACAGGGCCCGACAGAGCCCGACAGAGCCCGACAGGGCCCGACAGAGCCCGACAGGGCCCAGTAGAGCCCGACAGAGCCCGATAGAGCCCGACAGGGCCCGACAGGGCCCAGTAGAGCCCGACAGAGCCCGACAGAGCCCAGTAGAGCCCAGTAGAGCCCGACAGAGCCCGACAGAGCCCGACAGAGCCCGACAGGGCCCGACAGAGCCCGACAGAGCCCGACAGGGCCCGACAGGGCCCAGTAGAGCCCGAAAGAGCCCGACAGAGCCCAGTAGAGCCCAGTAGAGCCCGACAGGGCCCGACAGAGCCCGACAGAGCCCGACAGGGCCCGACAGGGCCCAGTAGAGCCCGACAGAGCCCGACAGAGCCCGACAGGGCCCGACAGAGCCCGACAGGGCCCGACAGGGCCCGACAGGGCCCGACAGAGCCCAGTAGAGCCCGACAGAGCCCGACAGAGCCCGACAGGGCCCGACAGGGCCCAGTAGAGCCCGACAGAGCCCGACAGAGCCCGACAGAGCCCAGTAGAGCCCAGTAGAGCCCGACAGAGCCCGACACAGCCCGACAGAGCCCGACAGGGCCCAACAGAGCCCGACAGAGCCCGACAGAGCCCGACAGCGCCCGACAGGGCCCAGTAGAGCCCGACAGAGCCCGACAGAGCCCGACAGAGCCCGACAGGGCCCGACAGAGCCCGACAGAGCCCGACAGGGCCCAGTAGAGCCCGACAGAGCCCAACAGGGCCCGACAGAGCCCGACAGAGCCCGACAGAGCCCGACAGGGCCCAGTAGAGCCCGACAGAGCCCGACAGAGCCCGACAGAGCCCGACAGGGCCCGACAGAGCCCAACAGAGCCCGACAGGGCCCGACAGAGCCCGACAGAGCCCGACAGGGCCCAGTAGAGCCCGACAGAGCCCGACAGAGCCCGACAGAGCCCGACAGAGCCCAGTAGAGCCCGACAGAGCCCGACAGAGCCCGACAGAGCCCGACAGGGCCCGACAGAGCCCGACAGAGCCCGACAGGGCCCGACAGAGCCCGACAGAGCCCGACAGGGCCCAGTAGAGCCCGACAGAGCCCGATAGAGCCCGACAGGGCCCGACAGGGCCCAGTAGAGCCCGACAGAGCCCGACAGAGCCCAGTAGAGCCCGATAGAGCCCGACAGAGCCCGACAGGGCCCGACAGGGCCCGACAGGGCCCAGTAGAGCCCGAAAGAGCCCGACAGAGCCCAGTAGAGCCCAGTAGAGCCCGACAGGGCCCGACAGAGCCCGACAGAGCCCGACAGGGCCCGACAGGGCCCAGTAGAGCCCGACAGAGCCCGACAGAGCCCGACAGGGCCCGACAGAGCCCGACAGGGCCCGACAGGGCCCGACAGGGCCCGACAGAGCCCAGTAGAGCCCGACAGGGCCCGACAGAGCCCGACAGGGCCCGACAGGGCCCAGTAGAGCCCGACAGAGCCCGACAGAGCCCGACAGATCCCAGTAGAGCCCAGTAGAGCCCGACAGAGCCCGACACAGCCCGACAGAGCCCGACAGAGCCCGACGCAGCCCTACAGAGCCCGACAGAGCCCGACAGGGCCCGACAGAGCCCGACAGGGCCCAACAGAGCCCGACAGAGCCCGACAGAGCCCGACAGAGCCCGACAGGGCCCGACAGAGCCCGACAGAGCACGACAGAGCCCGACAGGGCCCAGTAGAGCCCGACAGAGCCCGACAGAGCCCGACAGAACCCGACAGGGCCCAGTAGAGCCCGACAGAGCCCGACAGGGCCCGACAGAGCCCGACAGAGCCCAACAGAGCCCGACAGCGCCCGACAGGGCCCAGTAGAGCCCGACAGAGCCCGACAGAGCCCGACAGAGCCCGACAGGGCCCGACAGAGCCCGACAGAGCCCGACAGGGCCCGACAGAGCCCGACAGAGCCCAGTAGAGCCCGACAGAGCCCAACAGGGCCCGACAGAGCCCGACAGAGCCCGACAGAGCCCGACAGGGCCCAGTAGAGCCCGACAGAGCCCGACAGAGCCCGACAGAGCCCGACAGGGCCCGACAGAGCCCGACAGAGCCCGACAGGGCCCGACAGAGCCCGACAGGGCCCGACAGGGCCCGACAGAGCCCGACAGAGCCCGACAGGGCCCGACAGGGCCCAGTAGAGCCCGAAAGAGCCCGACAGAGCCCAGTAGAGCCCAGTAGAGCCCGACAGGGCCCGACAGAGCCCGACAGAGCCCGACAGGGCCCGACAGGGCCCAGTAGAGCCCGACAGAGCCCGACAGAGCCCGACAGGGCCCGACAGAGCCCGACAGGGCCCGACAGGGCCCGACAGGGCCCGACAGAGCCCAGTAGAGCCCGACAGAGCCCGACAGAGCCCGACAGGGCCCGACAGGGCCCAGTAGAGCCCGACAGAGCCCGACAGAGCCCGACAGAGCCCAGTAGAGCCCAGTAGAGCCCGACAGAGCCCGACACAGCCCGACAGAGCCCGACAGGGCCCAACAGAGCCCGACAGAGCCCGACAGAGCCCGACAGCGCCCGACAGGGCCCAGTAGAGCCCGACAGAGCCCGACAGAGCCCGACAGAGCCCGACAGGGCCCGACAGAGCCCGACAGAGCCCGACAGGGCCCAGTAGAGCCCGACAGAGCCCAACAGGGCCCGACAGAGCCCGACAGAGCCCGACAGAGCCCGACAGGGCCCAGTAGAG
Source organism: Caloenas nicobarica (assembly GCF_036013445.1). Lineage (NCBI taxonomy): Eukaryota > Metazoa > Chordata > Aves > Columbiformes > Columbidae > Caloenas > Caloenas nicobarica. The sequence goes on from NW_027017405.1 coordinate 37,310, forward strand.
CCCGACAGAGCCCGACAGAGCCCGACAGAGCCCGACAGGGCCCGACAGAGCCCAACAGAGCCCGACAGGGCCCGACAGAGCCCGACAGAGCCCGACAGGGCCCAGTAGAGCCCGACAGAGCCCGACAGAGCCCGACAGAGCCCGACAGAGCCCAGTAGAGCCCGACAGAGCCCGACAGAGCCCGACAGAGCCCGACAGGGCCCGACAGAGCCCGACAGAGCCCGACAGGGCCCGACAGAGCCCGACAGAGCCCGACAGGGCCCAGTAGAGCCCGACAGAGCCCGATAGAGCCCGACAGGGCCCGACAGGGCCCAGTAGAGCCCGACAGAGCCCGACAGAGCCCAGTAGAGCCCAGTAGAGCCCGACAGAGCCCGACAGAGCCCGACAGGGCCCGACAGAGCCCGACAGAGCCCGACAGGGCCCGACAGGGCCCGACAGGGCCCAGTAGAGCCCGAAAGAGCCCGACAGAGCCCAGTAGAGCCCAGTAGAGCCCGACAGGGCCCGACAGAGCCCGACAGAGCCCGACAGGGCCCGACAGGGCCCAGTAGAGCCCGACAGAGCCCGACAGAGCCCGACAGGGCCCGACAGAGCCCGACAGGGCCCGACAGGGCCCGACAGGGCCCGACAGAGCCCAGTAGAGCCCGACAGGGCCCGACAGAGCCCGACAGGGCCCGACAGGGCCCAGTAGAGCCCGACAGAGCCCGACAGAGCCCGACAGAGCCCAGTAGAGCCCAGTAGAGCCCGACAGAGCCCGACACAGCCCGACAGAGCCCGACAGAGCCCGACGCAGCCCTACAGAGCCCGACAGAGCCCGACAGGGCCCGACAGAGCCCGACAGGGCCCAACAGAGCCCGACAGAGCCCGACAGAGCCCGACAGAGCCCGACAGGGCCCGACAGAGCCCGACAGAGCACGACAGAGCCCGACAGGGCCCAGTAGAGCCCGACAGAGCCCGACAGAGCCCGACAGAACCCGACAGGGCCCAGTAGAGCCCGACAGAGCCCGACAGGGCCGACAGAGCCCGACAGAGCCCAACAGAGCCCGACAGCGCCCGACAGGGCCCAGTAGAGCCCGACAGAGCCCGACAGAGCCCGACAGAGCCCGACAGGGCCCGACAGAGCCCGACAGAGCCCGACAGGGCCCGACAGAGCCCGACAGAGCCCAGTAGAGCCCGACAGAGCCCAACAGGGCCCGACAGAGCCCGACAGAGCCCGACAGAGCCCGACAGGGCCCAGTAGAGCCCGACAGAGCCCGACAGAGCCCGACAGAGCCCGACAGGGCCCGACAGAGCCCGACAGAGCCCGACAGGGCCCGACAGAGCCCGACAGGGCCCAGTAGAGCCCGACAGAGCCCGACAGAGCCCGACAGAGCCCGACAGAGCCCAGTAGAGCCCGAAAGAGCCCGACAGAGCCCGACAGAGGCCGACAGGGCCCGACAGGGCCCAGTAGAGCCCGACAGAGCCCGACAGAGCCCGACAGGGCCCGACAGGGCCCAGTAGAGCCCGACAGAGCCCGACAGGGACCGACAGAGCCCGACAGGGCCCAGTAGAGCCCGACAGAGCCCGATAGAGCCCGACAGGGCCCGACAGGGCCCGACAGAGCCCGACAGGGCCCGACAGGGCCCGACAGGGCCCAGTAGAGCCCGACAGAGCCCGACAGAGCCCAGTAGAGCCCAGTAGAGCCCGACAGGGCCCGACAGGGCCCGACAGGGCCCATTAGAGCCCGACAGAGCCCGACAGAGCCCGACAGGGCCCGACAGAGCCCGACAGAGCCCAGTAGAGCCCGACAGAGCCCGTCAGGGCCCGACAGGCCCCGACAGGGCCCAGTAGAGCCCGACAGAGCCCGACAGAGCCCAGTAGAGGCCGACAGAGCCGAGAGGGCCCGACAGAGCCCGACAGAACCCGACAGGGCCCAGTAGAGCCCGACAGAGCCCGACAGAGCCCGACAGAGCCCGACAGGGCCCGACAGGGCCCGACAGAGCCCGACAGAGCCCGACAGCGCCCGACAGGGCCCAGTAGAGCCCGACAGAGCCCGACAGAGCCCGACAGAGCCCGACAGAGCCCGACAGGGCCCAGTAGAGCCCGACAGAGCCCGACAGAGCCCGACAGAGCCCGACAGGGCCCGACAGAGCCCGACAGAGCCCGACAGGGCCCGACAGAGCCCGACAGAGCCCGACAGGGCCCAGTAGAGCCCGACAGAGCCCGACAGAGCCCGACAGAGCCCAGTAGAGCCCAGTAGAGCCCGACAGAGCCCGACAGAGCCCGACAGAGCCCGACAGGGCCCGACAGAGCCCGACAGAGCCCGAAAGGGCCCGACAGAGCCCGACAGAGCCCGACAGGGCCCGACAGAGCCCGACAGGGCCCAGTAGAGCCCGACAGAGCCCGACAGAGCCCAGTAGAGCCCAGTAGAGCCCGACAGAGCCCGACAGAGCCCGACAGAGCCCGACAGGGCCCGACAGAGCCCAACAGAGCCCGACAGGGCCCGACAGGGCCCGACAGGGCCCAGTAGAGCCCGAAAGAGCCCGACAGAGCCCAGTAGAGCCCAGTAGAGCCCGACAGGGCCCGACAGAGCCCGACAGAGCCCGACAGGGCCCGACAGGGCCCAGTAGAGCCCGACAGGGCCCGACAGAGCCCGACAGGGCCCGACAGGGCCCGACAGGGCCCGACAGAGCCCAGTAGAGCCCGACAGAGCCCGACAGAGCCCGACAGGGCCCGACAGGGCCCAGTAGAGCCCGACAGAGCCCGACAGAGCCCGACAGAGCCCAGTAGAGCCCAGTAGAGCCCGACAGAGCCCGACACAGCCCGACAGAGCCCGACAGAGCCCGACAGGGCCCGACAGAGCCCAACAGGGCCCGACAGAGCCCGACAGAGCCCGACAGAGCCCGACAGGGCCCGACAGAGCCCGACAGAGCCCGACAGAGCCCGACAGGGCCCAGTAGAGCCCGACAGAGCCCGACAGAGCCCGACAGAACCTGACAGGGCCCAGTAGAGCCCGACAGAGCCCGACAGGGCCCGACAGAGCCCGACAGAGCCCGACAGAGCCCGACAGCGCCCGACAGGGCCCAGTAGAGCCCGACAGAGCCCGACAGAGCCCGACAGAGCCCGACAGGGCCCGACAGAGCCCGACAGAGCCCGACAGGGCCCGACAGGGCCCAGTAGAGCCCGACAGAGCCCAACAGGGCCCGACAGAGCCCGAAAGAGCCCGACAGAGCCCGACAGGGCCCAGTAGAGCCCGACAGAGCCCGACAGAGCCCGACAGAGCCCGACAGGGCCCGACAGAGCCCGACAGAGCCCGACAGGGCCCGACAGGGCCCAGTAGAGCCCGACAGAGCCCGACAGAGCCCGACAGAGCCCGACAGAGCCCAGTAGAGCCCGACAGAGCCCGACAGAGCCCGACAGAGGCCGACAGGGCCCGACAGAGCCCGACAGGGCCCGACAGGGCCCAGTAGAGCCCGACAGAGCCCGACAGGGACCGACAGAGCCCGACAGGGCCCAGTAGAGCCCGACAGAGCCCGATAGAGCCCGACAGGGCCCGACAGGGCCCGACAGAGCCCGACAGGGCCCGACAGGGCCCGACAGGGCCCAGTAGAGCCCGACAGAGCCCGACAGAGCCCAGTAGAGCCCAGTAGAGCCCGACAGGGCCCGACAGGGCCCGACAGGGCCCATTAGAGCCCGACAGAGCCCGACAGAGCCTGACAGAGCCCGACAGGGCCCGACAGGGCCCGACAGAGCCCGACAGAGCCCGACAGAGCCCGACAGGGCCCGACAGGGCCCGACAGAGCCCGACAGAGCCCGACAGAGCCCGACAGGGCCCAGTAGAGCCCGACAGAGCCCGACAGAGCCCGACAGAGCCCGACAGAGCCCAGTAGACCCCGACAGAGCCCGACAGAGCCCGACAGAGCCCGACAGGGCCCGACAGAGCCCGACAGGGCCCGACAGGGCCCGACAGAGCCCGACAGAGCCCGACAGGGCCCAGTAGAGCCCGACAGAGCCCGATAGAGCCCGACAGGGCCCGACAGGGCCCAGTAGAGCCCGACAGAGCCCGACAGAGCCCAGTAGAGCCCAGTAGAGCCCGACAGAGCCCGACAGAGCCCGACAGAGCCCGACAGGGCCCGACAGAGCCCGACAGAGCCCGACAGGGCCCGACAGGGCCCAGTAGAGCCCGAAAGAGCCCGACAGAGCCCAGTAGAGCCCAGTAGAGCCCGACAGGGCCCGACAGGGCCCGACGGGGCCCATTAGAGCCCGACAGAGCCCGACAGAGCCTGACAGAGCCCGACAGGGCCCGACAGGGCCCGACAGAGTCCGACAGAGCCCGACAGGGCCCAGTAGAGCCCGACAGAGCCCGACAGAGCCCGACAGGGCCCGACAGGGCCCGACAGGGCCCGACAGGGCCCGACAGGGCCCAGTAGAGCCCGATAGAGCCCGACAGAGCCCGACAGATCCCGACAGGGCCCGACAGAGCCCGACAGAGCCCGACAGGGCCCGAGAGGGCCCGACAGAGCCCGACAGGGCCCGATAGAGCCCGACAGGGCCCGACAGAGCTCGACAGGGCACGACAGAGCCCGACAGAGCCCGACAGAGCCCGACAGAGCCCAGTAGAGCCCAGTAGAGCCCGACAGAGCCCGACAGAGCCCGATAGAGCCCGACAGGGCCCGACAGGGCCCGACAGGGCCCAGTAGAGCCCGACAGAGCCCGACAGGGCCCGACAGAGCCCGACAGAGCCCGACAGGGCCCGACAGAGACCGACAGAGCCCGACAGGGCCCAGTAGAGCCCGACAGAGCCCGACAGAGCCCGACAGGGCCGGACAGAGCCCGACAGAGCCCGACAGGGCCCGACAGGGCCCGACAGAGCCCGACAGGGCCCGACAGAGCCCGACAGAGCCCGACAGAGAACGACAGGGCCCGACAGAGCCCGAAAGAGCCCGACAGGGCCCAGTAGAGCCCGACAGAGCCCGACAGAGCCCGACAGGGCCCGACAGAGCCCGACAGAGCCCGACAGGGCTCAGTAGAGCCCGACAGAGCCCGACAGAGCCCGACAGAGCCCGACAGAGCCCAGTAGAGCCCGACAGAGCCCGACAGAGCCCGACAGGGCCCGACAGGGCCCGACAGAGCCCAGTAGAGCCCGACAGAGCCCGACAGAGCCCGACAGAGCCCGACAGGGCCCGACAGGGCCCGACAGGGCCCAGTCGAGCCCGACAGAGCCCAACAGAGCCCGACAGAGCCCGACAGGGCCCGACAGAGACCGAGAGGGCCCGACAGGGCCCGACAGGGCCCGACATAGCCCAGTAGAGCCCGACAGAGCCCGACAGAGCCCGACAGAGCCCGACAGGGCCCGACAGGGCCCAGTAGAGCCCGACAGAGCCCGACAGAGCCCGACAGAGCCCGACAGGGCCCGACAGAGCCCGACAGAGCCCGACAGGGCCCGACAGAGCCCGACAGGGCCCGACAGGGTACGACAGAGCCCGACAGGGCCCGACAGGGCCCAGTAGAGCCCGACAGAGCCCGACAGAGCCCGACAGAGCCCAGTAGAGCCCAGTAGAGCCCGACAGAGCCCGACACAGCCCAACAGAGCCCGACAGAGCCCGACAGAGCCCGACAGAGCCCGACAGGGCCCGACAGAGCCCGACAGGGCCCGACAGAGCCCGACAGAGCCCGACAGAGCCCGACAGAGCCCGACAGGGCCCGACAGAGCCCGACAGAGCCCGACAGGGCCCAGTAGAGCCCGACAGAGCCCGACAGAGCCCGACAGAACCCGACAGGGCCCAGTAGAGCCCGACAGAGCCCGACAGGGCCCGATAGAGCCCGACAGGGCCCGACAGAGCCCGACAGCGCCCGACAGGGCCCAGTAGAGCCCGACAGAGCCCGACAGAGCCCGACAGAGCCCGACAGGGCCCAGTAGAGCCCGACAGAGCCCGACAGAGCCCGACAGAGCCCGACAGGGCCCGACAGGGCCCGACAGAGCCCGACAGGGCCCGACAGAGCCCGACAGAGCCCGACAGGGCCCAGTAGAGCCCGACAGAGCCCGACAGAGCCCGACAGAGCCCAGTAGAGCCCAGTAGAGCCCGACAGAGCCCGACAGAGCCCGACAGGGCCCGACAGGGCCCGACAGAGCCCGACAGGGCCCAGTAGAGCCCGACAGAGCCCGACAGAGCCCGACAGAGCCCGACAGAGCCCGACAGAGCCCAGTAGAGCCCGACAGAGCCCGACAGAGCCCGACAGGGCCCGACAGGGCCCGACAGAGCCCGACAGAGCCCGACAGGGCCCGACAGGGCCCGACAGGGCCCAGTAGAGCCCGACAGAGCCCGACAGAGCCCGACAGAGCCCGACAGGGCCCGACAGGGCCCGACAGGGCCCAGTAGAGCCCGACAGAGCCCGACAGAGCCCGACAGAGCCCGACAGGGCCCGACAGAGCCCGACAGAGCCCGACAGAGCCCGACAGGGCCCGACAGAGCCCGACAGAGCCCGACAGGGCCCGACAGGGCACGACAGAGCCCGACAGGGCCCGACAGGGCCCAGTAGAGCCCGACAGAGCCCGACAGAGCCCGACAGAGCCCGACAGGGCCCGACAGGGCCCAGTAGAGCCCGACAGAGCCCGACAGAGCCCGACAGAGCCCAGTAGAGCCCAGTAGAGCCCTACAGAGCCCGACACAGCCCGACAGAGCCCGACAGAGCCCGACAGGGCCCGACAGAGCCCGACAGGGCCCGACAGAGCCCGACAGAGCCCGACAGAGCCCGACAGGGCCCGACAGAGCCCGACAGGGCCCGACAGGGCCCGACAGGGCCCAGTAGAGCCCGATAGAGCCCGACAGAGCCCGACAGAGCCCGACAGGGCCCGACAGAGCCCGACAGAGCCCGACAGGGCCCGACAGGGCCCGACAGAGCCCGACAGGGCCCGGTAGATCCCGACAGGGCCCGACAGAGCCCGACAGAGCCCGACAGGGCACGACAGAGCCCGACAGAGCCCGACAGGGCCCGACAGAGCCCGACAGAGCCCGACAGGGCCCAGTAGAGCCCAACAGAGCCCAGTAGAGCCCAGTAGAGCCCGACAGAGCCCGACAGAGCCCGACAGAGCCCGACAGGGCCCGACAGGGCCCGACAGGGCCCAGTAGAGCCCGACAGAGCCCGACAGGGCCCGACAGAGCCCGACAGACCCCGACAGGGCCCAGTAGAGCCCGACAGAGCCCGACAGAGCCCGACAGAGCCCGACAGGGCCCGACAGGGCCCGACAGAGCCCGACAGGGCCCGACAGAGCCCGACAGAGCCCGACAGAGCCCGACAGGGCCCGACAGGGCCCGACAGAGCCCGACAGGGCCCGACAGGGCCCAGTAGAGCCCGACAGAGCCCGACAGAGCCCGACAGAGCCCGACAGGGCCCGACAGGGCCCAGTAGAGCCCGACAGAGCCCGACAGAGCCCGACAGAGCCCGACAGGGACCGACAGAGCCCGACAGAGCCCGACACAGCCCGACAGAGCCCGACAGAGCCCGACAGGGCCCGACAGAGCCCGACAGGGCCCCACAGAGCCCGACAGAGCCCGACAGAGCCCGACAGGGCCCAGTAGAGCCCGACAGAGCCCGACAGAGCCCGACAGGGCCCGACAGGGCCCGTCAGAGCCCGACAGGTCCCGACAGGGCCCGACAGAGCCCGACAGAGCCCGACAGGGCCCGACAGAGCCCGACAGAGCCCGACAGAGCCCGACAGGGCCCAGTAGAGCCCGACAGAGCCCAGTAGAGCCCGACAGAGCCCGACAGAGCCCGACAGGGCCCGACAGAGCCCGACAGAGCCCGACAGGGCCCGACAGAGCCCGACAGGGCCCAGTAGAGCCCGACAGAGCCCGACAAAGCCCGACAGAGCCCGACAGAGCCCAGTAGAGCCCGACAGAGCCCGACAGAGCCCGACAGGGCCCGACAGAGCCCGACAGAGCCCAGTAGAGCCCGACAGAGCCCGTCAGGGCCCGACAGGGCCCGACAGGTCCCAGTAGAGCCCGACAGAGCCCGACAGAGCCCAGTAGAGCCCAGTAGAGCCCGACAGAGCCCGACAGAGCCCGACAGAGAACGACAGGGCCCGACAGAGCCCGAAAGAGCCCGACAGGGCCCAGTAGAGCCCGACAGAGCCCGACAGAGCCCGACAGGGCCCGACAGAGCCCGACAGAGCCCGACAGGGCTCAGTAGAGCCCGACAGAGCCCGACAGAGCCCGACAGAGCCCGACAGAGCCCAGTAGAGCCCGACAGAGCCCGACAGAGCCCGACAGGGCCCGACAGGGCCCGACAGAGCCCAGTAGAGCCCGACAGAGCCCGACAGAGCCCGACAGAGCCCGACAGGGCCCGACAGGGCCCGACAGGGCCCAGTCGAGCCCGACAGAGCCCAACAGAGCCCGACAGAGCCCGACAGGGCCCGACAGAGACCGAGAGGGCCCGACAGGGCCCGACAGGGCCCGACATAGCCCAGTAGAGCCCGACAGAGCCCGACAGAGCCCGACAGAGCCCGACAGGGCCCGACAGAGCCCGACAGAGCCCGACAGAGCCCGACAGGGCCCGACAGAGCCCGACAGAGCCCGACAGGGCCCGACAGGGCACGACAGAGCCCGACAGGGCCCGACAGGGCCCAGTAGAGCCCGACAGAGCCCGACAGAGCCCGACAGAGCCCGACAGGGCCCGACAGGGCCCGACAGGGCCCGACAGAGCCCGACAGAGCCCGACAGAGCCCGACAGGGCCCAGTAGAGCCCGACAGAGCCCGACAGAGCCCGACAGAGCCCGACAGAGCCCAGTAGACCCCGACAGAGCCCGACAGAGCCCGACAGAGCCCGACAGGGCCCGACAGAGCCCGACAGGGCCCGACAGGGCCCGACAGAGCCCGACAGAGCCCGACAGGGCCCAGTAGAGCCCGACAGAGCCCGATAGAGCCCGACAGGGCCCGACAGGGCCCAGTAGAGCCCGACAGAGCCCGACAGAGCCCAGTAGAGCCCAGTAGAGCCCGACAGAGCCCGACAGAGCCCGACAGAGCCCGACAGGGCCCGACAGAGCCCGACAGAGCCCGACAGGGCCCGACAGGGCCCAGTAGAGCCCGAAAGAGCCCGACAGAGCCCAGTAGAGCCCAGTAGAGCCCGACAGGGCCCGACAGGGCCCGACGGGGCCCATTAGAGCCCGACAGAGCCCGACAGAGCCTGACAGAGCCCGACAGGGCCCGACAGGGCCCGACAGAGTCCGACAGAGCCCGACAGGGCCCAGTAGAGCCCGACAGAGCCCGACAGAGCCCGACAGGGCCCGACAGGGCCCGACAGGGCCCGACAGGGCCCGACAGGGCCCAGTAGAGCCCGATAGAGCCCGACAGAGCCCGACAGATCCCGACAGGGCCCGACAGAGCCCGACAGAGCCCGACAGGGCCCGAGAGGGCCCGACAGAGCCCGACAGGGCCCGATAGAGCCCGACAGGGCCCGACAGAGCTCGACAGGGCACGACAGAGCCCGACAGAGCCCGACAGAGCCCGACAGAGCCCAGTAGAGCCCAGTAGAGCCCGACAGAGCCCGACAGAGCCCGATAGAGCCCGACAGGGCCCGACAGGGCCCGACAGGGCCCAGTAGAGCCCGACAGAGCCCGACAGGGCCCGACAGAGCCCGACAGAGCCCGACAGGGCCCGACAGAGACCGACAGAGCCCGACAGGGCCCAGTAGAGCCCGACAGAGCCCGACAGAGCCCGACAGGGCCGGACAGAGCCCGACAGAGCCCGACAGGGCCCGACAGGGCCCGACAGAGCCCGACAGGGCCCGACAGAGCCCGACAGAGCCCGACAGAGAACGACAGGGCCCGACAGAGCCCGAAAGAGCCCGACAGGGCCCAGTAGAGCCCGACAGAGCCCGACAGAGCCCGACAGGGCCCGACAGAGCCCGACAGAGCCCGACAGGGCTCAGTAGAGCCCGACAGAGCCCGACAGAGCCCGACAGAGCCCGACAGAGCCCAGTAGAGCCCGACAGAGCCCGACAGAGCCCGACAGGGCCCGACAGGGCCCGACAGAGCCCAGTAGAGCCCGACAGAGCCCGACAGAGCCCGACAGAGCCCGACAGGGCCCGACAGGGCCCGACAGGGCCCAGTCGAGCCCGACAGAGCCCAACAGAGCCCGACAGAGCCCGACAGGGCCCGACAGAGACCGAGAGGGCCCGACAGGGCCCGACAGGGCCCGACATAGCCCAGTAGAGCCCGACAGAGCCCGACAGAGCCCGACAGAGCCCGACAGGGCCCGACAGGGCCCAGTAGAGCCCGACAGAGCCCGACAGAGCCCGACAGAGCCCGACAGGGCCCGACAGAGCCCGACAGAGCCCGACAGGGCCCGACAGAGCCCGACAGGGCCCGACAGGGTACGACAGAGCCCGACAGGGCCCGACAGGGCCCAGTAGAGCCCGACAGAGCCCGACAGAGCCCGACAGAGCCCAGTAGAGCCCAGTAGAGCCCGACAGAGCCCGACACAGCCCAACAGAGCCCGACAGAGCCCGACAGAGCCCGACAGAGCCCGACAGGGCCCGACAGAGCCCGACAGGGCCCGACAGAGCCCGACAGAGCCCGACAGAGCCCGACAGAGCCCGACAGGGCCCGACAGAGCCCGACAGAGCCCGACAGGGCCCAGTAGAGCCCGACAGAGCCCGACAGAGCCCGACAGAACCCGACAGGGCCCAGTAGAGCCCGACAGAGCCCGACAGGGCCCGATAGAGCCCGACAGGGCCCGACAGAGCCCGACAGCGCCCGACAGGGCCCAGTAGAGCCCGACAGAGCCCGACAGAGCCCGACAGAGCCCGACAGGGCCCAGTAGAGCCCGACAGAGCCCGACAGAGCCCGACAGAGCCCGACAGGGCCCGACAGGGCCCGACAGAGCCCGACAGGGCCCGACAGAGCCCGACAGAGCCCGACAGGGCCCAGTAGAGCCCGACAGAGCCCGACAGAGCCCGACAGAGCCCAGTAGAGCCCAGTAGAGCCCGACAGAGCCCGACAGAGCCCGACAGGGCCCGACAGGGCCCGACAGAGCCCGACAGGGCCCAGTAGAGCCCGACAGAGCCCGACAGAGCCCGACAGAGCCCGACAGAGCCCGACAGAGCCCAGTAGAGCCCGACAGAGCCCGACAGAGCCCGACAGGGCCCGACAGGGCCCGACAGAGCCCGACAGAGCCCGACAGGGCCCGACAGGGCCCGACAGGGCCCAGTAGAGCCCGACAGAGCCCGACAGAGCCCGACAGAGCCCGACAGGGCCCGACAGGGCCCGACAGGGCCCAGTAGAGCCCGACAGAGCCCGACAGAGCCCGACAGAGCCCGACAGGGCCCGACAGAGCCCGACAGAGCCCGACAGAGCCCGACAGGGCCCGACAGAGCCCGACAGAGCCCGACAGGGCCCGACAGGGCACGACAGAGCCCGACAGGGCCCGACAGGGCCCAGTAGAGCCCGACAGAGCCCGACAGAGCCCGACAGAGCCCGACAGGGCCCGACAGGGCCCAGTAGAGCCCGACAGAGCCCGACAGAGCCCGACAGAGCCCAGTAGAGCCCAGTAGAGCCCTACAGAGCCCGACACAGCCCGACAGAGCCCGACAGAGCCCGACAGGGCCCGACAGAGCCCGACAGGGCCCGACAGAGCCCGACAGAGCCCGACAGAGCCCGACAGGGCCCGACAGAGCCCGACAGGGCCCGACAGGGCCCGACAGGGCCCAGTAGAGCCCGATAGAGCCCGACAGAGCCCGACAGAGCCCGACAGGGCCCGACAGAGCCCGACAGAGCCCGACAGGGCCCGACAGGGCCCGACAGAGCCCGACAGGGCCCGGTAGATCCCGACAGGGCCCGACAGAGCCCGACAGAGCCCGACAGGGCCCGACAGAGCCCGACAGAGCCCGACAGGGCCCGACAGAGCCCGACAGAGCCCGACAGGGCCCAGTAGAGCCCAACAGAGCCCAGTAGAGCCCAGTAGAGCCCGACAGAGCCCGACAGAGCCCGACAGAGCCCGACAGGGCCCGACAGGGCCCGACAGGGCCCAGTAGAGCCCGACAGAGCCCGACAGGGCCCGACAGAGCCCGACAGACCCCGACAGGGCCCAGTAGAGCCCGACAGAGCCCGACAGAGCCCGACAGAGCCCGACAGGGCCCGACAGGGCCCGACAGAGCCCGACAGGGCCCGACAGAGCCCGACAGAGCCCGACAGAGCCCGACAGGGCCCGACAGGGCCCGACAGAGCCCGACAGGGCCCGACAGGGCCCAGTAGAGCCCGACAGAGCCCGACAGAGCCCGACAGAGCCCGACAGGGCCCGACAGGGCCCAGTAGAGCCCGACAGAGCCCGACAGAGCCCGACAGAGCCCGACAGGGACCGACAGAGCCCGACAGAGCCCGACACAGCCCGACAGAGCCCGACAGAGCCCGACAGGGCCCGACAGAGCCCGACAGGGCCCCACAGAGCCCGACAGAGCCCGACAGAGCCCGACAGGGCCCAGTAGAGCCCGACAGAGCCCGACAGAGCCCGACAGGGCCCGACAGGGCCCGTCAGAGCCCGACAGGTCCCGACAGGGCCCGACAGAGCCCGACAGAGCCCGACAGGGCCCGACAGAGCCCGACAGAGCCCGACAGAGCCCGACAGGGCCCAGTAGAGCCCGACAGAGCCCTATAGAGCCCGACAGAGCCCGACAGAGCCCGACAGGGCCCGACAGAGCCCGACAGAGCCCGACAGGGCCCGACAGAGCCCGACAGGGCCCAGTAGAGCCCGACAGAGCCCGACAAAGCCCGACAGAGCCCGACAGAGCCCAGTAGAGCCCGACAGAGCCCGACAGAGCCCGACAGGGCCCGACAGAGCCCGACAGAGCCCAGTAGAGCCCGACAGAGCCCGTCAGGGCCCGACAGGGCCCGACAGGTCCCAGTAGAGCCCGACAGAGCCCGACAGAGCCCAGTAGAGCCCAGTAGAGCCCGACAGAGCCCGACAGAGCCCGACAGAGAACGACAGGGCCCGACAGAGCCCGAAAGAGCCCGACAGGGCCCAGTAGAGCCCGACAGAGCCCGACAGAGCCCGACAGGGCCCGACAGAGCCCGACAGAGCCCGACAGGGCTCAGTAGAGCCCGACAGAGCCCGACAGAGCCCGACAGAGCCCGACAGAGCCCAGTAGAGCCCGACAGAGCCCGACAGAGCCCGACAGGGCCCGACAGGGCCCGACAGAGCCCAGTAGAGCCCGACAGAGCCCGACAGAGCCCGACAGAGCCCGACAGGGCCCGACAGGGCCCGACAGGGCCCAGTCGAGCCCGACAGAGCCCAACAGAGCCCGACAGAGCCCGACAGGGCCCGACAGAGACCGAGAGGGCCCGACAGGGCCCGACAGGGCCCGACATAGCCCAGTAGAGCCCGACAGAGCCCGACAGAGCCCGACAGAGCCCGACAGAGCCCGACAGGGCCCGACAGAGCCCGACAGAGCCCGACAGAGCCCGACAGGGCCCGACAGAGCCCGACAGAGCCCGACAGGGCCCGACAGGGCACGACAGAGCCCGACAGGGCCCGACAGGGCCCAGTAGAGCCCGACAGAGCCCGACAGAGCCCGACAGAGCCCGACAGGGCCCGACAGGGCCCAGTAGAGCCCGACAGAGCCCGACAGAGCCCGACAGAGCCCAGTAGAGCCCAGTAGAGCCCTACAGAGCCCGACACAGCCCGACAGAGCCCGACAGAGCCCGACAGGGCCCGACAGAGCCCGACAGGGCCCGACAGAGCCCGACAGAGCCCGACAGAGCCCGACAGGGCCCGACAGAGCCCGACAGGGCCCGACAGGGCCCGACAGGGCCCAGTAGAGCCCGATAGAGCCCGACAGAGCCCGACAGAGCCCGACAGGGCCCGACAGAGCCCGACAGAGCCCGACAGGGCCCGACAGGGCCCGACAGAGCCCGACAGGGCCCGGTAGATCCCGACAGGGCCCGACAGAGCCCGACAGAGCCCGACAGGGCACGACAGAGCCCGACAGAGCCCGACAGGGCCCGACAGAGCCCGACAGAGCCCGACAGGGCCCAGTAGAGCCCAACAGAGCCCAGTAGAGCCCAGTAGAGCCCGACAGAGCCCGACAGAGCCCGACAGAGCCCGACAGGGCCCGACAGGGCCCGACAGGGCCCAGTAGAGCCCGACAGAGCCCGACAGGGCCCGACAGAGCCCGACAGACCCCGACAGGGCCCAGTAGAGCCCGACAGAGCCCGACAGAGCCCGACAGAGCCCGACAGGGCCCGACAGGGCCCGACAGAGCCCGACAGGGCCCGACAGAGCCCGACAGAGCCCGACAGAGCCCGACAGGGCCCGACAGGGCCCGACAGAGCCCGACAGGGCCCGACAGGGCCCAGTAGAGCCCGACAGAGCCCGACAGAGCCCGACAGAGCCCGACAGGGCCCGACAGGGCCCAGTAGAGCCCGACAGAGCCCGACAGAGCCCGACAGAGCCCGACAGGGACCGACAGAGCCCGACAGAGCCCGACACAGCCCGACAGAGCCCGACAGAGCCCGACAGGGCCCGACAGAGCCCGACAGGGCCCCACAGAGCCCGACAGAGCCCGACAGAGCCCGACAGGGCCCAGTAGAGCCCGACAGAGCCCGACAGAGCCCGACAGGGCCCGACAGGGCCCGTCAGAGCCCGACAGGTCCCGACAGGGCCCGACAGAGCCCGACAGAGCCCGACAGGGCCCGACAGAGCCCGACAGAGCCCGACAGAGCCCGACAGGGCCCAGTAGAGCCCGACAGAGCCCAGTAGAGCCCGACAGAGCCCGACAGAGCCCGACAGGGCCCGACAGAGCCCGACAGAGCCCGACAGGGCCCGACAGAGCCCGACAGGGCCCAGTAGAGCCCGACAGAGCCCGACAAAGCCCGACAGAGCCCGACAGAGCCCAGTAGAGCCCGACAGAGCCCGACAGAGCCCGACAGGGCCCGACAGAGCCCGACAGAGCCCAGTAGAGCCCGACAGAGCCCGTCAGGGCCCGACAGGGCCCGACAGGTCCCAGTAGAGCCCGACAGAGCCCGACAGAGCCCAGTAGAGCCCAGTAGAGCCCGACAGAGCCCGACAGAGCCCGACAGAGAACGACAGGGCCCGACAGAGCCCGAAAGAGCCCGACAGAGCCCAGTAGAGCCCGACAGAGCCCGACAGAGCCCGACAGGGCCCGACAGAGCCCGACAGAGCCCGACAGGGCTCAGTAGAGCCCGACAGAGCCCGACAGAGCCCGACAGAGCCCGACAGAGCCCAGTAGAGCCCGACAGAGCCCGACAGAGCCCGACAGAGCCCGACAGAGCCCGACAGGGCCCGACAGGGCCCGACAGGGCCCAGTCGAGCCCGACAGAGCCCAACAGAGCCCGACAGAGCCCGACAGGGCCCGACAGAGACCGAGAGGGCCCGACAGGGCCCGACAGGGCCCGACATAGCCCAGTAGAGCCCGACAGAGCCCGACAGAGCCCGACAGAGCCCGACAGGGCCCGACAGGGCCCAGTAGAGCCCGACAGAGCCCGACAGAGCCCGACAGAGCCCGACAGGGCCCGACAGAGCCCGACAGAGCCCGACAGGGCCCGACAGAGCCCGACAGGGCCCGACAGGGTACGACAGAGCCCGACAGGGCCCGACAGGGCCCAGTAGAGCCCGACAGAGCCCGACAGAGCCCGACAGAGCCCAGTAGAGCCCAGTAGAGCCCGACAGAGCCCGACACAGCCCAACAGAGCCCGACAGAGCCCGACAGAGCCCGACAGAGCCCGACAGGGCCCGACAGAGCCCGACAGGGCCCGACAGAGCCCGACAGAGCCCGACAGGGCCCGACAGAGCCCGACAGAGCCCGACAGGGCCCAGTAGAGCCCGACAGAGCCCGACAGAGCCCGACAGAACCCGACAGGGCCCAGTAGAGCCCGACAGAGCCCGACAGGGCCCGATAGAGCCCGACAGGGCCCGACAGAGCCCGACAGCGCCCGACAGGGCCCAGTAGAGCCCGACAGAGCCCGACAGAGCCCGACAGAGCCCGACAGGGCCCAGTAGAGCCCGACAGAGCCCGACAGAGCCCGACAGAGCCCGACAGGGCCCGACAGGGCCCGACAGAGCCCGACAGGGCCCGACAGAGCCCGACAGAGCCCGACAGGGCCCAGTAGAGCCCGACAGAGCCCGACAGAGCCCGACAGAGCCCAGTAGAGCCCAGTAGAGCCCGACAGAGCCCGACAGAGCCCGACAGGGCCCGACAGGGCCCGACAGAGCCCGACAGGGCCCAGTAGAGCCCGACAGAGCCCGACAGAGCCCGACAGAGCCCGACAGAGCCCGACAGAGCCCAGTAGAGCCCGACAGAGCCCGACAGAGCCCGACAGGGCCCGACAGGGCCCGACAGAGCCCGACAGAGCCCGACAGGGCCCGACAGGGCCCGACAGGGCCCAGTAGAGCCCGACAGAGCCCGACAGAGCCCGACAGAGCCCGACAGGGCCCGACAGGGCCCGACAGGGCCCAGTAGAGCCCGACAGAGCCCGACAGAGCCCGACAGAGCCCGACAGGGCCCGACAGAGCCCGACAGAGCCCGACAGAGCCCGACAGGGCCCGACAGAGCCCGACAGAGCCCGACAGGGCCCGACAGGGCACGACAGAGCCCGACAGGGCCCGACAGGGCCCAGTAGAGCCCGACAGAGCCCGACAGAGCCCGACAGAGCCCGACAGGGCCCGACAGGGCCCAGTAGAGCCCGACAGAGCCCGACAGAGCCCGACAGAGCCCAGTAGAGCCCAGTAGAGCCCTACAGAGCCCGACACAGCCCGACAGAGCCCGACAGAGCCCGACAGGGCCCGACAGAGCCCGACAGGGCCCGACAGAGCCCGACAGAGCCCGACAGAGCCCGACAGGGCCCGACAGAGCCCGACAGGGCCCGACAGGGCCCGACAGGGCCCAGTAGAGCCCGATAGAGCCCGACAGAGCCCGACAGAGCCCGACAGGGCCCGACAGAGCCCGACAGAGCCCGACAGGGCCCGACAGGGCCCGACAGAGCCCGACAGGGCCCGGTAGATCCCGACAGGGCCCGACAGAGCCCGACAGAGCCCGACAGGGCACGACAGAGCCCGACAGAGCCCGACAGGGCCCGACAGAGCCCGACAGAGCCCGACAGGGCCCAGTAGAGCCCAACAGAGCCCAGTAGAGCCCAGTAGAGCCCGACAGAGCCCGACAGAGCCCGACAGAGCCCGACAGGGCCCGACAGGGCCCGACAGGGCCCAGTAGAGCCCGACAGAGCCCGACAGGGCCCGACAGAGCCCGACAGAGCCCGACAGGGCCCAGTAGAGCCCGACAGAGCCCGACAGAGCCCGACAGAGCCCGACAGGGCCCGACAGGGCCCGACAGAGCCCGACAGGGCCCGACAGAGCCCGACAGAGCCCGACAGAGCCCGACAGGGCCCGACAGGGCCCGACAGAGCCCGACAGGGCCCGACAGGGCCCAGTAGAGCCCGACAGAGCCCGACAGAGCCCGACAGAGCCCGACAGGGCCCGACAGGGCCCAGTAGAGCCCGACAGAGCCCGACAGAGCCCGACAGAGCCCGACAGGGACCGACAGAGCCCGACAGAGCCCGACACAGCCCGACAGAGCCCGACAGAGCCCGACAGGGCCCGACAGAGCCCGACAGGGCCCCACAGAGCCCGACAGAGCCCGACAGAGCCCGACAGGGCCCAGTAGAGCCCGACAGAGCCCGACAGAGCCCGACAGGGCCCGACAGGGCCCGTCAGAGCCCGACAGGTCCCGACAGGGCCCGACAGAGCCCGACAGAGCCCGACAGGGCCCGACAGAGCCCGACAGAGCCCGACAGAGCCCGACAGGGCCCAGTAGAGCCCGACAGAGCCCAGTAGAGCCCGACAGAGCCCGACAGAGCCCGACAGGGCCCGACAGAGCCCGACAGAGCCCGACAGGGCCCGACAGAGCCCGACAGGGCCCAGTAGAGCCCGACAGAGCCCGACAAAGCCCGACAGAGCCCGACAGAGCCCAGTAGAGCCCGACAGAGCCCGACAGAGCCCGACAGGGCCCGACAGAGCCCGACAGAGCCCAGTAGAGCCCGACAGAGCCCGTCAGGGCCCGACAGGGCCCGACAGGTCCCAGTAGAGCCCGACAGAGCCCGACAGAGCCCAGTAGAGCCCAGTAGAGCCCGACAGAGCCCGACAGAGCCCGACAGAGCCTGACAGGGCCCGACAGAGCCCGACAGAGCCCGACAGGGCCCGACAGGGCCCGACAGAGCCCGACAGGGCCCGACAGGGCCCAGTAGAGCCCGACAGAGCCCGACAGAGCCCGACAGAGCCCGACAGGGCCCGACAGGGCCCGACAGAGCCCGACAGGGCCCGACAGGGCCCGACAGAGCCCAGTAGAGCCCGACAGAGCCCGACAGAGCCCGACAGAACCCGACAGAGCCCGACAGATCCCAGCAGAGCCCGACAGAGCCCATCAGGGCCCGACAGGGCCCAGTAGAGCCCGACAGAGCCTGACAAAGCCCGACAGATCCCGACAGAGCCCAGTAGAGCCCGACAGAGCCCGACAGGGCCCGACAGAGCCCGACAGAGCCCGACAGAGCCCGACAGAGCCCGACAGGGCCCGACAGAGCCCGACAGAGCCCAGTAGAGCCCAGTAGAGCCCGACAGAGCCCGACAGAGCCCGACAGAGCCCGACAGAGCCCGACAGGGCCCGACAGAGCCCGACAGAGCCCGACAGGGCCCGACAGGGCCCGACAGAGCCCGACAGTGCCCGACAGGGCCCAGTAGAGCCCGACAGAGCCCGACAGAGCCCGACAGAGCCCGACAGGGACCGACAGAGCCCGACAGAGCCCGACACAGCCCGACAGAGCCCGACAGAGCCCGACAGGGCCCGACAGAGCCCGACAGGGCCCCACAGAGCCCGACAGAGCCCGACAGAGCCCGACAGGGCCCAGTAGAGCCCGACAGAGCCCGACAGAGCCCGACAGGGCCCGACAGGGCCCGTCAGAGCCCGACAGGTCCCGACAGGGCCCGACAGAGCCCGACAGAGCCCGACAGGGCCCGACAGAGCCCGACAGAGCCCGACAGAGCCCGACAGGGCCCAGTAGAGCCCGACAGAGCCCAGTAGAGCCCGACAGAGCCCGACAGAGCCCGACAGGGCCCGACAGAGCCCGACAGAGCCCGACAGGGCCCGACAGAGCCCGACAGGGCCCAGTAGAGCCCGACAGAGCCCGACAAAGCCCGACAGAGCCCGACAGAGCCCAGTAGAGCCCGACAGAGCCCGACAGAGCCCGACAGGGCCCGACAGAGCCCGACAGAGCCCAGTAGAGCCCGACAGAGCCCGTCAGGGCCCGACAGGGCCCGACAGGTCCCAGTAGAGCCCGACAGAGCCCGACAGAGCCCAGTAGAGCCCAGTAGAGCCCGACAGAGCCCGACAGAGCCCGACAGAGAACGACAGGGCCCGACAGAGCCCGAAAGAGCCCGACAGGGCCCAGTAGAGCCCGACAGAGCCCGACAGAGCCCGACAGGGCCCGACAGAGCCCGACAGAGCCCGACAGGGCTCAGTAGAGCCCGACAGAGCCCGACAGAGAACGACAGGGCCCGACAGAGCCCGAAAGAGCCCGACAGGGCCCAGTAGAGCCCGACAGAGCCCGACAGAGCCCGACAGGGCCCGACAGAGCCCGACAGAGCCCGACAGGGCTCAGTAGAGCCCGACAGAGCCCGACAGAGCCCGACAGAGCCCGACAGAGCCCAGTAGAGCCCGACAGAGCCCGACAGAGCCCGACAGGGCCCGACAGGGCCCGACAGAGCCCAGTAGAGCCCGACAGAGCCCGACAGAGCCCGACAGAGCCCGACAGGGCCCGACAGGGCCCGACAGGGCCCAGTCGAGCCCGACAGAGCCCAACAGAGCCCGACAGAGCCCGACAGGGCCCGACAGAGACCGAGAGGGCCCGACAGGGCCCGACAGGGCCCGACATAGCCCAGTAGAGCCCGACAGAGCCCGACAGAGCCCGACAGAGCCCGACAGGGCCCGACAGGGCCCAGTAGAGCCCGACAGAGCCCGACAGAGCCCGACAGAGCCCGACAGGGCCCGACAGAGCCCGACAGAGCCCGACAGGGCCCGACAGAGCCCGACAGGGCCCGACAGGGTACGACAGAGCCCGACAGGGCCCGACAGGGCCCAGTAGAGCCCGACAGAGCCCGACAGAGCCCGACAGAGCCCAGTAGAGCCCAGTAGAGCCCGACAGAGCCCGACACAGCCCAACAGAGCCCGACAGAGCCCGACAGAGCCCGACAGAGCCCGACAGGGCCCGACAGAGCCCGACAGGGCCCGACAGAGCCCGACAGAGCCCGACAGAGCCCGACAGAGCCCGACAGGGCCCGACAGAGCCCGACAGAGCCCGACAGGGCCCAGTAGAGCCCGACAGAGCCCGACAGAGCCCGACAGAACCCGACAGGGCCCAGTAGAGCCCGACAGAGCCCGACAGGGCCCGATAGAGCCCGACAGGGCCCGACAGAGCCCGACAGCGCCCGACAGGGCCCAGTAGAGCCCGACAGAGCCCGACAGAGCCCGACAGAGCCCGACAGGGCCCAGTAGAGCCCGACAGAGCCCGACAGAGCCCGACAGAGCCCGACAGGGCCCGACAGGGCCCGACAGAGCCCGACAGGGCCCGACAGAGCCCGACAGAGCCCGACAGGGCCCAGTAGAGCCCGACAGAGCCCGACAGAGCCCGACAGAGCCCAGTAGAGCCCAGTAGAGCCCGACAGAGCCCGACAGAGCCCGACAGGGCCCGACAGGGCCCGACAGAGCCCGACAGGGCCCAGTAGAGCCCGACAGAGCCCGACAGAGCCCGACAGAGCCCGACAGAGCCCAGTAGAGCCCGACAGAGCCCGACAGAGCCCGACAGGGCCCGACAGGGCCCGACAGAGCCCGACAGAGCCCGACAGGGCCCGACAGGGCCCGACAGGGCCCAGTAGAGCCCGACAGAGCCCGACAGAGCCCGACAGAGCCCGACAGGGCCCGACAGGGCCCGACAGGGCCCAGTAGAGCCCGACAGAGCCCGACAGAGCCCGACAGAGCCCGACAGGGCCCGACAGAGCCCGACAGAGCCCGACAGAGCCCGACAGGGCCCGACAGAGCCCGACAGAGCCCGACAGGGCCCGACAGGGCACGACAGAGCCCGACAGGGCCCGACAGGGCCCAGTAGAGCCCGACAGAGCCCGACAGAGCCCGACAGAGCCCAGTAGAGCCCAGTAGAGCCCTACAGAGCCCGACACAGCCCGACAGAGCCCGACAGAGCCCGACAGGGCCCGACAGAGCCCGACAGGGCCCGACAGAGCCCGACAGAGCCCGACAGAGCCCGACAGGGCCCGACAGAGCCCGACAGGGCCCGACAGGGCCCGACAGGGCCCAGTAGAGCCCGATAGAGCCCGACAGAGCCCGACAGAGCCCGACAGGGCCCGACAGAGCCCGACAGAGCCCGACAGGGCCCGACAGGGCCCGACAGAGCCCGACAGGGCCCGGTAGATCCCGACAGGGCCCGACAGAGCCCGACAGAGCCCGACAGGGCACGACAGAGCCCGACAGAGCCCGACAGGGCCCGACAGAGCCCGACAGAGCCCGACAGGGCCCAGTAGAGCCCAACAGAGCCCAGTAGAGCCCAGTAGAGCCCGACAGAGCCCGACAGAGCCCGACAGAGCCCGACAGGGCCCGACAGGGCCCGACAGGGCCCAGTAGAGCCCGACAGAGCCCGACAGGGCCCGACAGAGCCCGACAGAGCCCGACAGGGCCCAGTAGAGCCCGACAGAGCCCGACAGAGCCCGACAGAGCCCGACAGGGCCCGACAGGGCCCGACAGAGCCCGACAGGGCCCGACAGAGCCCGACAGAGCCCGACAGAGCCCGACAGGGCCCGACAGGGCCCGACAGAGCCCGACAGGGCCCGACAGGGCCCAGTAGAGCCCGACAGAGCCCGACAGAGCCCGACAGAGCCCGACAGGGCCCGACAGGGCCCAGTAGAGCCCGACAGAGCCCGACAGAGCCCGACAGAGCCCGACAGGGACCGACAGAGCCCGACAGAGCCCGACACAGCCCGACAGAGCCCGACAGAGCCCGACAGGGCCCGACAGAGCCCGACAGGGCCCCACAGAGCCCGACAGAGCCCGACAGAGCCCGACAGGGCCCAGTAGAGCCCGACAGAGCCCGACAGAGCCCGACAGGGCCCGACAGGGCCCGTCAGAGCCCGACAGGTCCCGACAGGGCCCGACAGAGCCCGACAGAGCCCGACAGGGCCCGACAGAGCCCGACAGAGCCCGACAGAGCCCGACAGGGCCCAGTAGAGCCCGACAGAGCCCAGTAGAGCCCGACAGAGCCCGACAGAGCCCGACAGGGCCCGACAGAGCCCGACAGAGCCCGACAGGGCCCGACAGAGCCCGACAGGGCCCAGTAGAGCCCGACAGAGCCCGACAAAGCCCGACAGAGCCCGACAGAGCCCAGTAGAGCCCGACAGAGCCCGACAGAGCCCGACAGGGCCCGACAGAGCCCGACAGAGCCCAGTAGAGCCCGACAGAGCCCGTCAGGGCCCGACAGGGCCCGACAGGTCCCAGTAGAGCCCGACAGAGCCCGACAGAGCCCAGTAGAGCCCAGTAGAGCCCAACAGAGCCCGACAGAGCCCGACAGAGCCTGACAGGGCCCGACAGAGCCCGACAGAGCCCGACAGGGCCCGACAGGGCCCGACAGAGCCCGACAGGGCCCGACAGGGCCCAGTAGAGCCCGACAGAGCCCGACAGAGCCCGACAGAGCCCGACAGGGCCCGACAGGGCCCGACAGAGCCCGACAGGGCCCGACAGGGCCCGACAGAGCCCAGTAGAGCCCGACAGAGCCCGACAGAGCCGACAGAACCCGACAGAGCCCGACAGATCCCAGCAGAGCCCGACAGAGCCCATCAGGGCCCGACAGGGCCCAGTAGAGCCCGACAGAGCCTGACAAAGCCCGACAGATCCCGCCGAGCCAGTAGCAGAGCCCAGTAGAGCCCGGACGCAGAGCCCGACAGGGCCCGACAGAGCCCGACAGAGCCCGACAGAGCCCGACAGAGCCCGAGCCCGACAGGGCCCGACAGAGCCCGACAGAGCCCAGTAGAGCCCAGTAGAGCCCGACAGAGCCCGACAGAGCCCGACAGAGCCCGACAGAGCCCGACAGGGCCCGACAGAGCCCGACAGAGCCCGACAGGGCCCGACAGGGCCCGACAGAGCCCGACAGTGCCCGACAGGGCCCAGTAGAGCCCGACAGAGCCC
The DNA here is from genome assembly GCF_036013445.1 of Caloenas nicobarica. Taxonomy (NCBI): domain Eukaryota; kingdom Metazoa; phylum Chordata; class Aves; order Columbiformes; family Columbidae; genus Caloenas; species Caloenas nicobarica. The sequence goes on from NW_027017405.1 coordinate 60,530, forward strand.
GACAGAGCCCGACAGGGCCCGACAGGGCCCGACAGAGCCCGACAGGGCCCGACAGGGCCCGACAGATCCCAGTAGAGCCCGACAGAGCCCGACAGAGCCCGACAGAGCCCGACAGAACCCGACAGAGCCCGACAGAGCCCGACAGAGCCCGACAGGGCTTGACAGGGCCCGACAGAGCCCGACAGGGCCCGATAGAGCCCGACAGAGCCCGACAGAGCCCGACAGGGCCCCACAGAGCCCGACAGAGCCCGACAGAGCCCGACAGAGCCCGACAGGGCCCGAAAGAGCCCGACAGGGCCCGACAGAGCCCGACAGGGCCCAGTAGAGCCCGAAAGAGCCCGACAGAGCCCATTAGAGCCCAGTAGAGCCCGACAGGGCCCGACAGAGCCCGACAGAGCCCGACAGGGCCCGACAGGGCCCAGTAGAGCCCGACAGAGCCCGACAGAGCCCGACAGAGCCGACAGGGCCCGACAGAGCCCAGTAGAGCCCGACAGAGCCCGACAGAGCCCGACAGGGCCCGACAGGGCCCAGTAGAGCCCGACAGAGCCCGACAGAGCCCGACAGAGCCCAGTAGAGCCCGACAGAGCCCGACACAGCCCGACAGGGCCCGACAGGGCCCGACAGAGCCCGACAGGGCCCAGTAGAGCCCGGACAGAGCCCGACAGAGCCCGACAGAACCCGACAGGGCCCAGTAGAGCCCGACAGAGCCCGACAGGGCCCGACAGAGCCCGACAGAGCCCGACAGAGCCCGACAGCGCCCGACAGGGCCCAGTAGAGCCCGACAGAGCCCGACAGAGCCCGACAGAGCCCGACAGGGCCCGACAGAGCCCGACAGAGCCCGACAGGGCCCGACAGGGCCCAGTAGAGCCCGACAGAGCCCAACAGGGCCCGACAGAGCCCGACAGAGCCCGACAGAGCCCGACAGGGCCCAGTAGAGCCCGACAGAGCCCGACAGAGCCCGACAGAGCCCGACAGAGCCCGACAGGGCCCGACAGAGCCCGACAGAGCCCGACAGGGCCCGACAGAGCCCGACAGAGCCCGACAGGGCCCAGTAGAGCCCGACAGAGCCCGACAGGGCCCAGTAGAGCCCGACAGAGCCCGACAGAGCCCGACAGAGCCCGACAGAGCCCAGTAGAGCCCGACAGAGCCCGACAGAGCCCGACAGAGGCCGACAGGGCCCGACAGAGCCCGACAGGGCCCGACAGAGCCCGACAGAGCCCGACAGGGACCGACAGAGCCCGACAGGGCCCAGTAGAGCCCGACAGAGCCCGATAGAGCCCGACAGGGCCCGACAGGGCCCGACAGGGCCCAGTGGAGCCCGACAGAGCCCGACAGAGCCCAGTAGAGCCCAGTAGAGCCCGACAGAGCCCAACAGAGCCCGACAGAGCCCGACAGGGCCCGACAGAGCCCGACAGAGCCCGACAGAGCCCGACAGGGCCCGACAGGGCCCGACAGAGCCCGACAGAGCCCAGTAGAGCCCAGTAGAGCCCGACAGGGCCCGACAGGGCCCGACAGGGCCCATTAGAGCCCGACAGAGCCCGACAGAGCCCGACAGAGCCCGACAGAGCCTGACAGAGCCCGACAGAGCCCGACAGGGCCCGACAGAGCCCGACAGGGCCCGACAGAGCCCGACAGAGCCCGACAGGGCCCAGTAGAGCCCGACAGAGCCCGACAGAGCCCGACAGAGCCCGACAGAGCCCAGTAGAGCCCGACAGAGCCCGACAGAGCCCGACAGAGCCCGACAGGGCCCGACAGAGCCCGACAGGGCCCGACAGGGCCCGACAGAGCCCGACAGAGCCCGACAGGGCCCGACAGAGCCCGACAGGGCCCAGTAGAGCCCGGCAGAGCCCGATAGAGCCCGACAGGGTCCGACAGGGCCCAGTAGAGCCCGACAGAGCCCGACAGAGCCCAGTAGAGCCCAGTAGAGCCCGACAGAGCCCGACAGAGCCCGACAGAGCCCGACAGGGCCCGACAGAGCCCGACAGAGCCCGACAGGGCCCGACAGGGCCCAGTAGAGCCCGAAAGAGCCCGACAGAGCCCAGTAGAGCCCAGTAGAGCCCGACAGGGCCCGACAGGGCCCGACAGGGCCCATTAGAGCCCGACAGAGCCCGACAGAGCCTGACAGAGCCCGACAGGGCCCGACAGGGCCCGACAGAGTCCGACAGAGCCCGACAGGGCCCAGTAGAGCCCGACAGAGCCCGACAGAGCCCGACAGGGCCCGACAGGGCCCGACGGGGCCCGACAGAGCCCGACAGGGCCCAGTAGAGCCCGATAGAGCCCGACAGAGCCCGACAGAGCCCGACAGGGCCCGACAGAGCCCGACAGAGCCCGACAGGGCCCGACAGGGCCCGACAGAGCCCGACAGGGCCCGATAGAGCCCGACAGGGCACGACAGAGCCCGACAGAGCCCGACAGGGCCCGACAGAGCCCGACAGAGCCCAGTAGAGCCCAGTAGAACCCGACAGAGCCCGACAGAGCCCGACAGAGCCCGACAGGGCCCGACAGGGCCCGACAGGGCCCAGTAGAGCCCGACAGAGCCCGACAGGGCCCGACAGAGCCCGACAGAGCCCGACAGGGCCCAGTAGAGCCCGACAGAGCCCGACAGAGCCCGACAGAGCCCGACAGGGCCCGACAGAGCCCGACAGGGCCCGACAGAGCCCGACAGAGCCCGACAGAGCCCGACAGGGCCCCACAGAGCCCGAAAGAGCCCGACAGGGCCCAGTAGAGCCCGACAGAGCCCGACAGAGCCCAGTAGAGCCCGACAGAGCCCGACAGAGCCCGACAGGGCCCGACAGGGCCCGACAGAGCCCGACAGAGCCCGACAGAGCCCGACAGGGCCCAGTAGAGCCCGACAGAGCCCGACAGAGCCCGACAGAGCCCGACAGAGCCCAGTAGAGCCCGACAGAGCCCGACAGAGCCCGACAGGGACCGACAGGGCCCGACAGAGCCCGACAGAGCCCGACAGGGCCCGACAGGGCCCGACAGAGCCCAGTAGAGCCCGACAGAGCCCAACAGAGCCCGACAGAGCCCGACAGGGCCCGACAGGGCCCGACAGGGCCCAGTAGAGCCCGACAGAGCCCGACAGAGCCCGACAGAGCCCGACAGGGCCCGACAGAGACCGAGAGGGCCCGACAGGGCCCGACAGGGCCCGACATAGCCCAGTAGAGCCCGACAGAGCCCGACAGAGCCCGACAGAGCCCGACAGGGCCCGACAGGGCCCAGTAGAGCCCGACAGAGCCCGACAGAGCCCGACAGAGCCCGACAGGGCCAGACAGAGCCCGACAGAGCCCGACAGGGCCCAGTAGAGCCCGACAGAGCCCGACAGAGCTCGACAGAGCCCGACAGAGCCCGACAGAGCCCAGTAGAGCCCGACAGAGCCCGACAGAGCCCGACAGAGCCCGACAGGGCCCGACAGGGCCCGACAGAGCCCGACAGGGCCCGATAGATCCCGACAGGGCCCGACAGAGCCCGACAGAGCCCGACAGGGAACGACAGAGCCCGACAGAGCCCGACAGGGCCCGACAGGGCCCGACAGAGCCCGACAGAGCCCGACAGGGCCCGACAGGGCCCGACAGAGCCCAGTAGAGCCCGACAGAGCCCGACAGAGCCCGACAGAGCCCGACAGGGCCCGACAGGGCCCGACAGGGCCCAGTAGAGCCCGACAGAGCCCGACAGAGCCCGACAGGGCCCGACAGAGCCCGACAGAGCCCGACAGAGCCCGACAGGGCCCGACAGGGCACGACAGAGCCCGACAGGGCCCGACAGGACCCAGTAGAGCCCGACAGAGCCCGACAGAGCCCGACAGAGCCCGACAGGGCCCGACAGGGCCCGACAGGGCCCAGTAGAGCCCGACAGAGCCCGACAGAGCCCGACAGAGCCCAGTAGAGCCCAGTAGAGCCCAGTAGAGCCCGACACAGCCCGACAGAGCCCGACAGAGCCCGACAGGGCCCGACAGAGCCCGACAGAGCCCGACAGAGCCCGACAGGGCCCAGTAGAGCCCGACAGAGCCCGACAGAGCCCGACAGAGCCCGACAGGGCCCGACAGGGCCCGACAGAGCCCGACAGAGCCCGACAGGGCCCGACAGGGCCCGACAGGGCCCAGTAGAGCCCGATAGAGCCCGACAGAGCCCGACAGAGCCCGACAGGGCCCGACAGAGCCCGACAGAGCCCGACAGGGCCCGACAGGGCCCGACAGAGCCCGACAGGGCCCGATAGAGCCCGACAGGGCCCGACAGAGCCCGACAGAGCCCGACAGGGCACGACAGAGCCCGACAGAGCCCGACAGAGCCCGACAGAGCCCGACAGGGCCCAGTAGAGCCCGACAGAGCCCAGTAGAGCCCAGTAGAGCCCGACAGAGCCCGACAGAGCCCGACAGAGACCGACAGGGCCCGACAGGGCCCGACAGGGCCCAGTAGAGCCCGACAGAGCCCGACAGGGCCCGACAGAGCCCGACAGAGCCCGACAGGGCCCGACAGAGCCCGACAGAGCCCGACAGGGCCCAGTAGAGCCCGACAGAGCCCGACAGAGCCCGACAGAGCCCGACAGGGCCCGACAGGGCCCGACAGAGCCCGACAGGGCCCGACAGAGCCCGACAGAGCCCGACAGGGCCCGACAGGGCCCGACAGAGCCCGACAGGGCCCGACAGGGCACGACAGATCCCAGTAGAGCCCGACAGAGCCCGACAGAGCCCGACAGAACCCGACAGAGCCCGACAGAGCCCAGTAGAGCCCGACAGAGCCCGACAGAGCCCGACAGAGCCCGACAGGGCCCGACAGAGCCCGACAGGGCCCGACAGGGCCCAGAAGAGCCCGACAGAGCCCGACAGAGCCCGACAGAGCCCGACAGAACCCGACAGAGCCCGACAGAGCCCGACAGAGCCCGACAGGGCTTGACAGGGCCCGACAGAGCCCGACAGGGCCCGATAGAGCCCGGCAGAGCCCGACAGAGCCCGACAGGGTCCCACAGAGCCCAACAGAGCCCGACAGAGCCCGACAGAGCCCGACAGAGCCCGACAGGGACCGACAGAGCCCGACAGAGCCCGACAGAGCCCGACAGGGCCCGACAGAGCCCGACAGAGCCCGACAGGGCCCAGTAGAGCCCAGTAGAACCCGACAGAGCCCAGTAGAGCCCGACAGAGCCCGACAGAGCCCGACAGAGCCCGACAGGGCCCGACAGAGCCCGACAGGGCCCAGTAGAGCCCGACAGAGCCCGACAAAGCCCGACAGAGCCCGACAGAGTCCAGTAGAGCCCGACAGAGCCCGACAGAGCCCGACAGGGCCCGACAGAGCCCAGTAGAGCCCGACAGAGCCCGTCAGGGCCCGACAGGCCCCGACAGGGCCCAGTAGAGCCCGACAGAGCCCGACAGAGCCCAGTAGAGGCCGACAGAGCCGAGAGGGCCCGACAGAGCCCGACAGAACCCGACAGGGCCCAGTAGAGCCCGACAGAGCCCGACAGAGCCCGACAGGGCCCGACAGGGCCCGACAGGGCCCAGTAGAGCCCGACAGAGCCCGACAGAGCCCGACAGGGCCCGACAGAGCCCGACAGAGCCCGACAGAGCCCGACAGGGCCCGACAGGGCACGACAGAGCCCGACAGGGCCCGACAGGACCCAGTAGAGCCCGACAGAGCCCGACAGAGCCCGACAGAGCCCGACAGGGCCCGACAGGGCCCGACAGGGCCCAGTAGAGCCCGACAGAGCCCGACAGAGCCCGACAGAGCCCAGTAGAGCCCAGTAGAGCCCAGTAGAGCCCGACACAGCCCGACAGAGCCCGACAGAGCCCGACAGGGCCCGACAGAGCCCGACAGAGCCCGACAGAGCCCGACAGGGCCCAGTAGAGCCCGACAGAGCCCGACAGAGCCCGACAGAGCCCGACAGGGCCCGACAGGGCCCGACAGAGCCCGACAGAGCCCGACAGGGCCCGACAGGGCCCGACAGGGCCCAGTAGAGCCCGATAGAGCCCGACAGAGCCCGACAGAGCCCGACAGGGCCCGACAGAGCCCGACAGAGCCCGACAGGGCCCGACAGGGCCCGACAGAGCCCGACAGGGCCCGATAGAGCCCGACAGGCCCCGACAGAGCCCGACAGAGCCCGACAGGGCACGACAGAGCCCGACAGAGCCCGACAGAGCCCGACAGAGCCCGACAGGGCCCAGTAGAGCCCGACAGAGCCCAGTAGAGCCCAGTAGAGCCCGACAGAGCCCGACAGAGCCCGACAGAGACCGACAGGGCCCGACAGGGCCCGACAGGGCCCAGTAGAGCCCGACAGAGCCCGACAGGGCCCGACAGAGCCCGACAGAGCCCGACAGGGCCCGACAGAGCCCGACAGAGCCCGACAGGGCCCAGTAGAGCCCGACAGAGCCCGACAGAGCCCGACAGAGCCCGACAGGGCCCGACAGGGCCCGACAGAGCCCGACAGGGCCCGACAGAGCCCGACAGAGCCCGACAGGGCCCGACAGGGCCCGACAGAGCCCGACAGGGCCCGACAGGGCCCCACAGGGCCCCACAGGGCCCCACAGAGCCCGACAGGGCCCAGTAGAGCCCGACAGAGCCCGACAGAGCCCAGTAGAGCCCAGTAGAGCCCGACAGAGCCCGACACAGCCCGACAGAGCCCGACAGAGCCCGACAGGGCCCGACAGAGCCCGACAGGGCCCCACAGAGCCCGACAGAGCCCGACAGGGCCCAGTAGAGCCCGACAGAGCCCGACAGAGCCCGACAGAGCCCGACAGGGCCCGACAGAGCCCGTCAGAGCCCGACAGGTCCCGACAGGGCCCGACAGAGCCCGACAGAGCCCGACAGGGCCCGACAGAGCCCGACAGAGCCCGACAGAGCCCGACAGGGCCCAGTAGAGCCCGACAGAGCCCAGTAGAGCCCGACAGAGCCCGACAGAGCCCGACAGGGCCCGACAGAGCCCGACAGAGCCCGACAGAGCCCGACAGGGCCCAGTAGAGCCCGACAGAGCCCGACAAAGCCCGACAGAGCCCGACAGAGCCCAGTAGAGCCCGACAGAGCCCGACAGAGCCCGACAGGGCCCGACAGAGCCCGACAGAGCCCAGTAGAGCCCGACAGAGCCCGTCAGGGCCCGACAGGGCGCGACAGGGCCCAGTAGAGCCCGACAGAGCCCGACAGAGCCCAGTAGAGACCAGTAGAGCCCGACAGAGCACGACAGAGCCCGACAGAGCCCGACAGAGCCTGACAGGGCCCGACAGAGCCCGAGAGAGCCCGACAGGGCCCGACAGGGCCCGACAGAGCCCGACAGGGCCCGACAGGGCCCAGTAGAGCCCGACAGAGCCCGACAGAGCCCGACAGAGCCCGACAGGGCCCGACAGGGCCCGACAGAGCCCGACAGGGCCCGACAGGGCCCGACAGAGCCCAGTAGAGCCCGACAGAGCCCGACAGAGCCCGACAGAACCCGACAGAGCCCGACAGAGCCCAGCAGAGCCCGACAGAGACCATCAGGGCCCGACAGGGCCCAGTAGAGCCCGACAGAGCCCGACAAAGCCCGACAGAGCCCGACAGAGCCCAGTAGAGCCCGACAGAGCCCGACAGGGCCCGACAGAGCCCGACAGAGCCCGACAGAGCCCGACAGAGCCCGACAGGGCCCGACAGCGCCCGACAGGGCCCAGTAGAGCCCAGTAGAGCCCGACAGAGCCCGACAGAGCCCGACAGAGCCCGACAGGGCCCGACAGAGCCCGACAGAGCCCGACAGGGCCCGACAGGGCCCGACAGAGCCCGACAGTGCCCGACAGGGCCCAGTAGAGCCCAACAGAGCCCGACAGAGCCCGACAGGGCCCGACAGGGCCCGACAGAGCCCGACAGGGCCCGACAGGGCACGACAGATCCCAGTAGAGCCCGACAGAGCCCGACAGAGCCCGACAGAACCCGACAGAGCCCGACAGAGCCCAGTAGAGCCCGACAGAGCCCGACAGAGCCCGACAGAGCCCGACAGGGCCCGACAGAGCCCGACAGGGCCCGACAGGGCCCAGAAGAGCCCGACAGAGCCCGACAGAGCCCGACAGAGCCCGACAGAACCCGACAGAGCCCGACAGAGCCCGACAGAGCCCGACAGGGCTTGACAGGGCCCGACAGAGCCCGACAGGGCCCGATAGAGCCCGGCAGAGCCCGACAGAGCCCGACAGGGACCGACAGAGCCCGACAGGGCCCAGTAGAGCCCGACAGAGCCCGATAGAGCCCGACAGGGCCCGACAGGGCCCGACAGGGCCCAGTGGAGCCCGACAGAGCCCGACAGAGCCCAGTAGAGCCCAGTAGAGCCCGACAGAGCCCAACAGAGCCCGACAGAGCCCGACAGGGCCCGACAGAGCCCGACAGAGCCCGACAGAGCCCGACAGGGCCCGACAGGGCCCGACAGAGCCCGACAGAGCCCAGTAGAGCCCAGTAGAGCCCGACAGGGCCCGACAGGGCCCGACAGGGCCCATTAGAGCCCGACAGAGCCCGACAGAGCCCGACAGAGCCCGACAGAGCCTGACAGAGCCCGACAGAGCCCGACAGGGCCCGACAGAGCCCGACAGGGCCCGACAGAGCCCGACAGAGCCCGACAGGGCCCAGTAGAGCCCGACAGAGCCCGACAGAGCCCGACAGAGCCCGACAGAGCCCAGTAGAGCCCGACAGAGCCCGACAGAGCCCGACAGAGCCCGACAGGGCCCGACAGAGCCCGACAGGGCCCGACAGGGCCCGACAGAGCCCGACAGAGCCCGACAGGGCCCGACAGAGCCCGACAGGGCCCAGTAGAGCCCGGCAGAGCCCGATAGAGCCCGACAGGGCCCGACAGGGCCCAGTAGAGCCCGACAGAGCCCGACAGAGCCCAGTAGAGCCCAGTAGAGCCCGACAGAGCCCGACAGAGCCCGACAGAGCCCGACAGGGCCCGACAGAGCCCGACAGAGCCCGACAGGGCCCGACAGGGCCCAGTAGAGCCCGAAAGAGCCCGACAGAGCCCAGTAGAGCCCAGTAGAGCCCGACAGGGCCCGACAGGGCCCGACAGGGCCCATTAGAGCCCGACAGAGCCCGACAGAGCCTGACAGAGCCCGACAGGGCCCGACAGGGCCCGACAGAGTCCGACAGAGCCCGACAGGGCCCAGTAGAGCCCGACAGAGCCCGACAGAGCCCGACAGGGCCCGACAGGGCCCGACGGGGCCCGACAGAGCCCGACAGGGCCCAGTAGAGCCCGATAGAGCCCGACAGAGCCCGACAGAGCCCGACAGGGCCCGACAGAGCCCGACAGAGCCCGACAGGGCCCGACAGGGCCCGACAGAGCCCGACAGGGCCCGATAGAGCCCGACAGGGCACGACAGAGCCCGACAGAGCCCGACAGGGCCCGACAGAGCCCGACAGAGCCCAGTAGAGCCCAGTAGAACCCGACAGAGCCCGACAGAGCCCGACAGAGCCCGACAGGGCCCGACAGGGCCCGACAGGGCCCAGTAGAGCCCGACAGAGCCCGACAGGGCCCGACAGAGCCCGACAGAGCCCGACAGGGCCCAGTAGAGCCCGACAGAGCCCGACAGAGCCCGACAGAGCCCGACAGGGCCCGACAGAGCCCGACAGGGCCCGACAGAGCCCGACAGAGCCCGACAGAGCCCGACAGGGCCCCACAGAGCCCGAAAGAGCCCGACAGGGCCCAGTAGAGCCCGACAGAGCCCGACAGAGCCCAGTAGAGCCCGACAGAGCCCGACAGAGCCCGACAGGGCCCGACAGGGCCCGACAGAGCCCGACAGAGCCCGACAGAGCCCGACAGGGCCCAGTAGAGCCCGACAGAGCCCGACAGAGCCCGACAGAGCCCGACAGAGCCCAGTAGAGCCCGACAGAGCCCGACAGAGCCCGACAGGGACCGACAGGGCCCGACAGAGCCCGACAGAGCCCGACAGGGCCCGACAGGGCCCGACAGAGCCCAGTAGAGCCCGACAGAGCCCAACAGAGCCCGACAGAGCCCGACAGGGCCCGACAGGGCCCGACAGGGCCCAGTAGAGCCCGACAGAGCCCGACAGAGCCCGACAGGGCCCGACAGAGACCGAGAGGGCCCGACAGGGCCCGACAGGGCCCGACATAGCCCAGTAGAGCCCGACAGAGCCCGACAGAGCCCGACAGAGCCCGACAGGGCCCGACAGGGCCCAGTAGAGCCCGACAGAGCCCGACAGAGCCCGACAGAGCCCGACAGGGCCAGACAGAGCCCGACAGAGCCCGACAGGGCCCAGTAGAGCCCGACAGAGCCCGACAGAGCTCGACAGAGCCCGACAGAGCCCGACAGAGCCCAGTAGAGCCCGACAGAGCCCGACAGAGCCCGACAGAGCCCGACAGGGCCCGACAGGGCCCGACAGAGCCCGACAGGGCCCGATAGATCCCGACAGGGCCCGACAGAGCCCGACAGAGCCCGACAGGGAACGACAGAGCCCGACAGAGCCCGACAGGGCCCGACAGGGCCCGACAGAGCCCGACAGAGCCCGACAGGGCCCGACAGGGCCCGACAGAGCCCAGTAGAGCCCGACAGAGCCCGACAGAGCCCGACAGAGCCCGACAGGGCCCGACAGGGCCCGACAGGGCCCAGTAGAGCCCGACAGAGCCCGACAGAGCCCGACAGGGCCCGACAGAGCCCGACAGAGCCCGACAGAGCCCAGTAGAGCCCAGTAGAGCCCGACAGAGCCCAACAGAGCCCGACAGAGCCCGACAGGGCCCGACAGAGCCCGACAGAGCCCGACAGAGCCCGACAGGGCCCGACAGGGCCCGACAGAGCCCAGTAGAGCCCAGTAGAGCCCGACAGGGCCCGACAGGGCCCGACAGGGCCCATTAGAGCCCGACAGAGCCCGACAGAGCCCGACAGAGCCCGACAGAGCCTGACAGAGCCCGACAGAGCCCGACAGGGCCCGACAGAGCCCGACAGGGCCCGACAGAGCCCGACAGAGCCCGACAGGGCCCAGTAGAGCCCGACAGAGCCCGACAGAGCCCGACAGAGCCCGACAGAGCCCAGTAGAGCCCGACAGAGCCCGACAGAGCCCGACAGAGCCCGACAGGGCCCGACAGAGCCCGACAGGGCCCGACAGGGCCCGACAGAGCCCGACAGAGCCCGACAGGGCCCGACAGAGCCCGACAGGGCCCCACAGAGCCCGACAGAGCCCGACAGGGCCCAGTAGAGCCCGACAGAGCCCGACAGAGCCCGACAGAGCCCGACAGGGCCCGACAGAGCCCGTCAGAGCCCGACAGGTCCCGACAGGGCCCGACAGAGCCCGACAGAGCCCGACAGGGCCCGACAGAGCCCGACAGAGCCCGACAGAGCCCGACAGGGCCCAGTAGAGCCCGACAGAGCCCAGTAGAGCCCGACAGAGCCCGACAGAGCCCGACAGGGCCCGACAGAGCCCGACAGAGCCCGACAGAGCCCGACAGGGCCCAGTAGAGCCCGACAGAGCCCGACAAAGCCCGACAGAGCCCGACAGAGCCCAGTAGAGCCCGACAGAGCCCGACAGAGCCCGACAGGGCCCGACAGAGCCCGACAGAGCCCAGTAGAGCCCGACAGAGCCCGTCAGGGCCCGACAGGGCGCGACAGGGCCCAGTAGAGCCCGACAGAGCCCGACAGAGCCCAGTAGAGACCAGTAGAGCCCGACAGAGCCCGACAGAGCCCGACAGAGCCCGACAGAGCCTGACAGGGCCCGACAGAGCCCGAGAGAGCCCGACAGGGCCCGACAGGGCCCGACAGAGCCCGACAGGGCCCGACAGGGCCCAGTAGAGCCCGACAGAGCCCGACAGAGCCCGACAGAGCCCGACAGGGCCCGACAGGGCCCGACAGAGCCCGACAGGGCCCGACAGGGCCCGACAGAGCCCAGTAGAGCCCGACAGAGCCCGACAGAGCCCGACAGAACCCGACAGAGCCCGACAGAGCCCAGCAGAGCCCGACAGAGACCATCAGGGCCCGACAGGGCCCAGTAGAGCCCGACAGAGCCCGACAAAGCCCGACAGAGCCCGACAGAGCCCAGTAGAGCCCGACAGAGCCCGACAGGGCCCGACAGAGCCCGACAGAGCCCGACAGAGCCCGACAGAGCCCGACAGGGCCCGACAGCGCCCGACAGAGCCCAGTAGAGCCCAGTAGAGCCCGACAGAGCCCGACAGAGCCCGACAGAGCCCGACAGGGCCCGACAGAGCCCGACAGAGCCCGACAGGGCCCGACAGGGCCCGACAGAGCCCGACAGTGCCCGACAGGGCCCAGTAGAGCCCAACAGAGCCCGACAGAGCCCGACAGGGCCCGACAGGGCCCGACAGAGCCCGACAGGGCCCGACAGGGCACGACAGATCCCAGTAGAGCCCGACAGAGCCCGACAGAGCCCGACAGAACCCGACAGAGCCCGACAGAGCCCAGTAGAGCCCGACAGAGCCCGACAGAGCCCGACAGAGCCCGACAGGGCCCGACTGAGCCCGACAGGGCCCGACAGGGCCCAGAAGAGCCCGACAGAGCCCGACAGAGCCCGACAGAGCCCGACAGAACCCGACAGAGCCCGACAGAGCCCGACAGAGCCCGACAGGGCTTGACAGGGCCCGACAGAGCCCGACAGGGCCCGATAGAGCCCGGCAGAGCCCGACAGAGCCCGACAGGGACCGACAGAGCCCGACAGGGCCCAGTAGAGCCCGACAGAGCCCGATAGAGCCCGACAGGGCCCGACAGGGCCCGACAGGGCCCAGTGGAGCCCGACAGAGCCCGACAGAGCCCAGTAGAGCCCAGTAGAGCCCGACAGAGCCCAACAGAGCCCGACAGAGCCCGACAGGGCCCGACAGAGCCCGACAGAGCCCGACAGAGCCCGACAGGGCCCGACAGGGCCCGACAGAGCCCAGTAGAGCCCAGTAGAGCCCGACAGGGCCCGACAGGGCCCGACAGGGCCCATTAGAGCCCGACAGAGCCCGACAGAGCCCGACAGAGCCCGACAGAGCCTGACAGAGCCCGACAGAGCCCGACAGGGCCCGACAGAGCCCGACAGGGCCCGACAGAGCCCGACAGAGCCCGACAGGGCCCAGTAGAGCCCGACAGAGCCCGACAGAGCCCGACAGAGCCCGACAGAGCCCAGTAGAGCCCGACAGAGCCCGACAGAGCCCGACAGAGCCCGACAGGGCCCGACAGAGCCCGACAGGGCCCGACAGGGCCCGACAGAGCCCGACAGAGCCCGACAGGGCCCGACAGAGCCCGACAGGGCCCAGTAGAGCCCGGCAGAGCCCGATAGAGCCCGACAGGGCCCGACAGGGCCCAGTAGAGCCCGACAGAGCCCGACAGAGCCCAGTAGAGCCCAGTAGAGCCCGACAGAGCCCGACAGAGCCCGACAGAGCCCGACAGGGCCCGACAGAGCCCGACAGAGCCCGACAGGGCCCGACAGGGCCCAGTAGAGCCCGAAAGAGCCCGACAGAGCCCAGTAGAGCCCAGTAGAGCCCGACAGGGCCCGACAGGGCCCGACAGGGCCCATTAGAGCCCGACAGAGCCCGACAGAGCCTGACAGAGCCCGACAGGGCCCGACAGGGCCCGACAGAGTCCGACAGAGCCCGACAGGGCCCAGTAGAGCCCGACAGAGCCCGACAGAGCCCGACAGGGCCCGACAGGGCCCGACGGGGCCCGACAGAGCCCGACAGGGCCCAGTAGAGCCCGATAGAGCCCGACAGAGCCCGACAGAGCCCGACAGGGCCCGACAGAGCCCGACAGAGCCCGACAGGGCCCGACAGGGCCCGACAGAGCCCGACAGGGCCCGATAGAGCCCGACAGGGCACGACAGAGCCCGACAGAGCCCGACAGGGCCCGACAGAGCCCGACAGAGCCCAGTAGAGCCCAGTAGAACCCGACAGAGCCCGACAGAGCCCGACAGAGCCTGACAGGGCCCGACAGGGCCCGACAGGGCCCAGTAGAGCCCGACAGAGCCCGACAGGGCCCGACAGAGCCCGACAGAGCCCGACAGGGCCCAGTAGAGCCCGACAGAGCCCGACAGAGCCCGACAGAGCCCGACAGGGCCCGACAGAGCCCGACAGGGCCCGACAGAGCCCGACAGAGCCCGACAGGGCCCCACAGAGCCCGAAAGAGCCCGACAGGGCCCAGTAGAGCCCGACAGAGCCCGACAGAGCCCAGTAGAGCCCGACAGAGCCCGACAGAGCCCGACAGGGCCCGACAGGGCCCGACAGAGCCCGACAGAGCCCGACAGAGCCCGACAGGGCCCAGTAGAGCCCGACAGAGCCCGACAGAGCCCGACAGAGCCCGACAGAGCCCAGTAGAGCCCGACAGAGCCCGACAGAGCCCGACAGGGACCGACAGGGCCCGACAGAGCCCGACAGAGCCCGACAGGGCCCGACAGGGCCCGACAGAGCCCAGTAGAGCCCGACAGAGCCCAACAGAGCCCGACAGAGCCCGACAGGGCCCGACAGGGCCCGACAGGGCCCAGTAGAGCCCGACAGAGCCCGACAGAGCCCGACAGAGCCCGACAGGGCCCGACAGAGACCGAGAGGGCCCGACAGGGCCCGACAGGGCCCGACATAGCCCAGTAGAGCCCGACAGAGCCCGACAGAGCCCGACAGAGCCCGACAGGGCCCGACAGGGCCCAGTAGAGCCCGACAGAGCCCGACAGAGCCCGACAGAGCCCGACAGGGCCAGACAGAGCCCGACAGAGCCCGACAGGGCCCAGTAGAGCCCGACAGAGCCCGACAGAGCTCGACAGAGCCCGACAGAGCCCGACAGAGCCCAGTAGAGCCCGACAGAGCCCGACAGAGCCCGACAGAGCCCGACAGGGCCCGACAGGGCCCGACAGAGCCCGACAGGGCCCGATAGATCCCGACAGGGCCCGACAGAGCCCGACAGAGCCCGACAGGGAACGACAGAGCCCGACAGAGCCCGACAGGGCCCGACAGGGCCCGACAGAGCCCGACAGAGCCCGACAGAGCCCGACAGAGCCCGACAGGGCCCGACAGAGCCCGACAGGGCCCGACAGGGCCCAGTAGAGCCCGACAGAGCCCGACAGAGCCCGACAGAGCCCGACAGGGCCCGACAGGGCCCAGTAGAGCCCGACAGAGCCCGACAGAGCCCGACAGAGCCCGACAGAGCCTGACAGAGCCCGACAGAGCCCGACAGGGCCCGACAGAGCCCGACAGGGCCCGACAGAGCCCGACAGAGCCCGACAGGGCCCAGTAGAGCCCGACAGAGCCCGACAGAGCCCGACAGAGCCCGACAGAGCCCAGTAGAGCCCGACAGAGCCCGACAGAGCCCGACAGAGCCCGACAGGGCCCGACAGAGCCCGACAGGGCCCGACAGGGCCCGACAGAGCCCGACAGAGCCCGACAGGGCCCGACAGAGCCCGACAGGGCCCAGTAGAGCCCGGCAGAGCCCGATAGAGCCCGACAGGGCCCGACAGGGCCCAGTAGAGCCCGACAGAGCCCGACAGAGCCCAGTAGAGCCCAGTAGAGCCCGACAGAGCCCGACAGAGCCCGACAGAGCCCGACAGGGCCCGACAGAGCCCGACAGAGCCCGACAGGGCCCGACAGGGCCCAGTAGAGCCCGAAAGAGCCCGACAGAGCCCAGTAGAGCCCAGTAGAGCCCGACAGGGCCCGACAGGGCCCGACAGGGCCCATTAGAGCCCGACAGAGCCCGACAGAGCCTGACAGAGCCCGACAGGGCCCGACAGGGCCCGACAGAGTCCGACAGAGCCCGACAGGGCCCAGTAGAGCCCGACAGAGCCCGACAGAGCCCGACAGGGCCCGACAGGGCCCGACGGGGCCCGACAGAGCCCGACAGGGCCCAGTAGAGCCCGATAGAGCCCGACAGAGCCCGACAGAGCCCGACAGGGCCCGACAGAGCCCGACAGAGCCCGACAGGGCCCGACAGGGCCCGACAGAGCCCGACAGGGCCCGATAGAGCCCGACAGGGCACGACAGAGCCCGACAGAGCCCGACAGGGCCCGACAGAGCCCGACAGAGCCCAGTAGAGCCCAGTAGAACCCGACAGAGCCCGACAGAGCCCGACAGAGCCCGACAGGGCCCGACAGGGCCCGACAGGGCCCAGTAGAGCCCGACAGAGCCCGACAGGGCCCGACAGAGCCCGACAGAGCCCGACAGGGCCCAGTAGAGCCCGACAGAGCCCGACAGAGCCCGACAGAGCCCGACAGGGCCCGACAGAGCCCGACAGGGCCCGACAGAGCCCGACAGAGCCCGACAGAGCCCGACAGGGCCCCACAGAGCCCGAAAGACCCCGACAGGGCCCAGTAGAGCCCGACAGAGCCCGACAGAGCCCAGTAGAGCCCGACAGAGCCCGACAGAGCCCGACAGGGCCCGACAGGGCCCGACAGAGCCCGACAGAGCCCGACAGAGCCCGACAGGGCCCAGTAGAGCCCGACAGAGCCCGACAGAGCCCGACAGAGCCCGACAGAGCCCAGTAGAGCCCGACAGAGCCCGACAGAGCCCGACAGGGACCGACAGGGCCCGACAGAGCCCGACAGAGCCCGACAGGGCCCGACAGGGCCCGACAGAGCCCAGTAGAGCCCGACAGAGCCCAACAGAGCCCGACAGAGCCCGACAGGGCCCGACAGGGCCCGACAGGGCCCAGTAGAGCCCGACAGAGCCCGACAGAGCCCGACAGAGCCCGACAGGGCCCGACAGAGACCGAGAGGGCCCGACAGGGCCCGACAGGGCCCGACATAGCCCAGTAGAGCCCGACAGAGCCCGACAGAGCCCGACAGAGCCCGACAGGGCCCGACAGGGCCCAGTAGAGCCCGACAGAGCCCGACAGAGCCCGACAGAGCCCGACAGGGCCAGACAGAGCCCGACAGAGCCCGACAGGGCCCAGTAGAGCCCGACAGAGCCCGACAGAGCTCGACAGAGCCCGACAGAGCCCGACAGAGCCCAGTAGAGCCCGACAGAGCCCGACAGAGCCCGACAGAGCCCGACAGGGCCCGACAGGGCCCGACAGAGCCCGACAGGGCCCGATAGATCCCGACAGGGCCCGACAGAGCCCGACAGAGCCCGACAGGGAACGACAGAGCCCGACAGAGCCCGACAGGGCCCGACAGGGCCCGACAGAGCCCGACAGAGCCCGACAGGGCCCGACAGGGCCCGACAGAGCCCAGTAGAGCCCGACAGAGCCCGACAGAGCCCGACAGAGCCCGACAGGGCCCGACAGGGCCCGACAGGGCCCAGTAGAGCCCGACAGAGCCCGACAGAGCCCGACAGGGCCCGACAGAGCCCGACAGAGCCCGACAGAGCCCGACAGGGCCCGACAGGGCACGACAGAGCCCGACAGGGCCCGACAGGACCCAGTAGAGCCCGACAGAGCCCGACAGAGCCCGACAGAGCCCGACAGGGCCCGACAGGGCCCGACAGGGCCCAGTAGAGCCCGACAGAGCCCGACAGAGCCCGACAGAGCCCAGTAGAGCCCAGTAGAGCCCAGTAGAGCCCGACACAGCCCGACAGAGCCCGACAGAGCCCGACAGGGCCCGACAGAGCCCGACAGAGCCCGACAGAGCCCGACAGGGCCCAGTAGAGCCCGACAGAGCCCGACAGAGCCCGACAGAGCCCGACAGGGCCCGACAGGGCCCGACAGAGCCCGACAGAGCCCGACAGGGCCCGACAGGGCCCGACAGGGCCCAGTAGAGCCCGATAGAGCCCGACAGAGCCCGACAGAGCCCGACAGGGCCCGACAGAGCCCGACAGAGCCCGACAGGGCCCGACAGGGCCCGACAGAGCCCGACAGGGCCCGATAGAGCCCGACAGGGCCCGACAGAGCCCGACAGAGCCCGACAGGGCACGACAGAGCCCGACAGAGCCCGACAGAGCCCGACAGAGCCCGACAGGGCCCAGTAGAGCCCGACAGAGCCCAGTAGAGCCCAGTAGAGCCCGACAGAGCCCGACAGAGCCCGACAGAGACCGACAGGGCCCGACAGGGCCCGACAGTGCCCAGTAGAGCCCGACAGAGCCCGACAGGGCCCGACAGAGCCCGACAGAGCCCGACAGGGCCCGACAGAGCCCGACAGAGCCCGACAGGGCCCAGTAGAGCCCGACAGAGCCCGACAGAGCCCGACAGAGCCCGACAGGGCCCGACAGGGCCCGACAGAGCCCGACAGGGCCCGACAGAGCCCGACAGAGCCCGACAGGGCCCGACAGGGCCCGACAGAGCCCGACAGGGCCCGACAGGGCCCCACAGGGCCCCACAGGGCCCCACAGAGCCCGACAGGGCCCAGTAGAGCCCGACAGAGCCCGACAGAGCCCAGTAGAGCCCAGTAGAGCCCGACAGAGCCCGACACAGCCCGACAGAGCCCGACAGAGCCCGACAGGGCCCGACAGAGCCCGACAGGGCCCCACAGAGCCCGACAGAGCCCGACAGGGCCCAGTAGAGCCCGACAGAGCCCGACAGAGCCCGACAGAGCCCGACAGGGCCCGACAGAGCCCGTCAGAGCCCGACAGGTCCCGACAGGGCCCGACAGAGCCCGACAGAGCCCGACAGGGCCCGACAGAGCCCGACAGAGCCCGACAGAGCCCGACAGGGCCCAGTAGAGCCCGACAGAGCCCAGTAGAGCCCGACAGAGCCCGACAGAGCCCGACAGGGCCCGACAGAGCCCGACAGAGCCCGACAGAGCCCGACAGGGCCCAGTAGAGCCCGACAGAGCCCGACAAAGCCCGACAGAGCCCGACAGAGCCCAGTAGAGCCCGACAGAGCCCGACAGAGCCCGACAGGGCCCGACAGAGCCCGACAGAGCCCAGTAGAGCCCGACAGAGCCCGTCAGGGCCCGACAGGGCGCGACAGGGCCCAGTAGACCCCGACAGAGCCCGACAGAGCCCAGTAGAGACCAGTAGAGCCCGACAGAGCCCGATAGAGCCCGACAGAGCCCGACAGAGCCTGACAGGGCCCGACAGAGCCCGAGAGAGCCCGACAGGGCCCGACAGGGCCCGACAGAGCCCGACAGGGCCCGACAGGGCCCAGTAGAGCCCGACAGAGCCCGACAGAGCCCGACAGAGCCCGACAGGGCCCGACAGGGCCCGACAGAGCCCGACAGGGCCCGACAGGGCCCGACAGAGCCCAGTAGAGCCCGACAGAGCCCGACAGAGCCCGACAGAACCCGACAGAGCCCGACAGAGCCCAGCAGAGCCCGACAGAGACCATCAGGGCCCGACAGGGCCCAGTAGAGCCCGACAGAGCCCGACAAAGCCCGACAGAGCCCGACAGAGCCCAGTAGAGCCCGACAGAGCCCGACAGGGCCCGACAGAGCCCGACAGAGCCCGACAGAGCCCGACAGAGCCCGACAGGGCCCGACAGCGCCCGACAGAGCCCAGTAGAGCCCAGTAGAGCCCGACAGAGCCCGACAGAGCCCGACAGAGCCCGACAGGGCCCGACAGAGCCCGACAGAGCCCGACAGGGCCCGACAGGGCCCGACAGAGCCCGACAGTGCCCGACAGGGCCCAGTAGAGCCCAACAGAGCCCGACAGAGCCCGACAGGGCCCGACAGGGCCCGACAGAGCCCGACAGGGCCCGACAGGGCACGACAGATCCCAGTAGAGCCCGACAGAGCCCGACAGAGCCCGACAGAACCCGACAGAGCCCGACAGAGCCCAGTAGAGCCCGACAGAGCCCGACAGAGCCCGACAGAGCCCGACAGGGCCCGACAGAGCCCGACAGGGCCCGACAGGGCCCAGAAGAGCCCGACAGAGCCCGACAGAGCCCGACAGAACCCGACAGAGCCCGACAGAGCCCGACAGAGCCCGACAGGGCTTGACAGGGCCCGACAGAGCCCGACAGGGCCCGATAGAGCCCGGCAGAGCCCGACAGAGCCCGACAGGGTCCCACAGAGCCCAACAGAGCCCGACAGAGCCCGACAGAGCCCGACAGAGCCCGACAGGGACCGACAGAGCCCGACAGAGCCCGACAGAGCCCGACAGGGCCCGACAGAGCCCGACAGAGCCCGACAGGGCCCAGTAGAGCCCAGTAGAACCCGACAGAGCCCAGTAGAGCCCGACAGAGCCCGACAGAGCCCGACAGAGCCCGACAGGGCCCGACAGAGCCCGACAGGGCCCAGTAGAGCCCGACAGAGCCCGACAAAGCCCGACAGAGCCCGACAGAGTCCAGTAGAGCCCGACAGAGCCCGACAGAGCCCGACAGGGCCCGACAGAGCCCAGTAGAGCCCGACAGAGCCCGTCAGGGCCCGACAGGCCCCGACAGGGCCCAGTAGAGCCCGACAGAGCCCGACAGAGCCCAGTAGAGGCCGACAGAGCCGAGAGGGCCCGACAGAGCCCGACAGAACCCGACAGGGCCCAGTAGAGCCCGACAGAGCCCGACAGAGCCCGACAGGGCCCGACAGGGCCCGACAGGGCCCAGTAGAGCCCGACAGAGCCCGACAGAGCCCGACAGGGCCCGACAGAGCCCGACAGAGCCCGACAGAGCCCGACAGGGCCCGACAGGGCACGACAGAGCCCGACAGGGCCCGACAGGACCCAGTAGAGCCCGACAGAGCCCGACAGAGCCCGACAGAGCCCGACAGGGCCCGACAGGGCCCGACAGGGCCCAGTAGAGCCCGACAGAGCCCGACAGAGCCCGACAGAGCCCAGTAGAGCCCAGTAGAGCCCAGTAGAGCCCGACACAGCCCGACAGAGCCCGACAGAGCCCGACAGGGCCCGACAGAGCCCGACAGAGCCCGACAGAGCCCGACAGGGCCCAGTAGAGCCCGACAGAGCCCGACAGAGCCCGACAGAGCCCGACAGGGCCCGACAGGGCCCGACAGGGCCAGACAGAGCCCGACAGAGCCCGACAGGGCCCAGTAGAGCCCGACAGAGCCCGACAGAGCTCGACAGAGCCCGACAGAGCCCGACAGGGCCCAGTAGAGCCCGACAGAGCCCGACAGAGCTCGACAGAGCCCGACAGAGCCCGACAGAGCCCAGTAGAGCCCGACAGAGCCCGACAGAGCCCGACAGAGCCCGACAGGGCCCGACAGGGCCCGACAGAGCCCGACAGGGCCCGATAGATCCCGACAGGGCCCGACAGAGCCCGACAGAGCCCGACAGGGAACGACAGAGCCCGACAGAGCCCGACAGGGCCCGACAGGGCCCGACAGAGCCCGACAGAGCCCGACAGGGCCCGACAGGGCCCGACAGAGCCCAGTAGAGCCCGACAGAGCCCGACAGAGCCCGACAGAGCCCGACAGGGCCCGACAGGGCCCGACAGGGCCCAGTAGAGCCCGACAGAGCCCGACAGAGCCCGACAGGGCCCGACAGAGCCCGACAGAGCCCGACAGAGCCCGACAGGGCCCGACAGGGCACGACAGAGCCCGACAGGGCCCGACAGGACCCAGTAGAGCCCGACAGAGCCCGACAGAGCCCGACAGAGCCCGACAGGGCCCGACAGGGCCCGACAGGGCCCAGTAGAGCCCGACAGAGCCCGACAGAGCCCGACAGAGCCCAGTAGAGCCCAGTAGAGCCCAGTAGAGCCCGACACAGCCCGACAGAGCCCGACAGAGCCCGACAGGGCCCGACAGAGCCCGACAGAGCCCGACAGAGCCCGACAGGGCCCAGTAGAGCCCGACAGAGCCCGACAGAGCCCGACAGAGCCCGACAGGGCCCGACAGGGCCCGACAGAGCCCGACAGAGCCCGACAGGGCCCGACAGGGCCCGACAGGGCCCAGTAGAGCCCGATAGAGCCCGACAGAGCCCGACAGAGCCCGACAGGGCCCGACAGAGCCCGACAGAGCCCGACAGGGCCCGACAGGGCCCGACAGAGCCCGACAGGGCCCGATAGAGCCCGACAGGGCCCGACAGAGCCCGACAGAGCCCGACAGGGCACGACAGAGCCCGACAGAGCCCGACAGAGCCCGACAGAGCCCGACAGGGCCCAGTAGAGCCCGACAGAGCCCAGTAGAGCCCAGTAGAGCCCGACAGAGCCCGACAGAGCCCGACAGAGACCGACAGGGCCCGACAGGGCCCGACAGGGCCCAGTAGAGCCCGACAGAGCCCGACAGGGCCCGACAGAGCCCGACAGAGCCCGACAGGGCCCGACAGAGCCCGACAGAGCCCGACAGGGCCCAGTAGAGCCCGACAGAGCCCGACAGAGCCCGACAGAGCCCGACAGGGCCCGACAGGGCCCGACAGAGCCCGACAGGGCCCGACAGAGCCCGACAGAGCCCGACAGGGCCCGACAGGGCCCGACAGAGCCCGACAGGGCCCGACAGGGCCCCACAGGGCCCCACAGGGCCCCACAGAGCCCGACAGGGCCCAGTAGAGCCCGACAGAGCCCGACAGAGCCCAGTAGAGCCCAGTAGAGCCCGACAGAGCCCGACACAGCCCGACAGAGCCCGACAGAGCCCGACAGGGCCCGACAGAGCCCGACAGGGCCCCACAGAGCCCGACAGAGCCCGACAGGGCCCAGTAGAGCCCGACAGAGCCCGACAGAGCCCGACAGAGCCCGACAGGGCCCGACAGAGCCCGTCAGAGCCCGACAGGTCCCGACAGGGCCCGACAGAGCCCGACAGAGCCCGACAGGGCCCGACAGAGCCCGACAGAGCCCGACAGAGCCCGACAGGGCCCAGTAGAGCCCGACAGAGCCCAGTAGAGCCCGACAGAGCCCGACAGAGCCCGACAGGGCCCGACAGAGCCCGACAGAGCCCGACAGAGCCCGACAGGGCCCAGTAGAGCCCGACAGAGCCCGACAAAGCCCGACAGAGCCCGACAGAGCCCAGTAGAGCCCGACAGAGCCCGACAGAGCCCGACAGGGCCCGACAGAGCCCGACAGAGCCCAGTAGAGCCCGACAGAGCCCGTCAGGGCCCGACAGGGCGCGACAGGGCCCAGTAGACCCCGACAGAGCCCGACAGAGCCCAGTAGAGACCAGTAGAGCCCGACAGAGCCCGATAGAGCCCGACAGAGCCCGACAGAGCCTGACAGGGCCCGACAGAGCCCGAGAGAGCCCGACAGGGCCCGACAGGGCCCGACAGAGCCCGACAGGGCCCGACAGGGCCCAGTAGAGCCCGACAGAGCCCGACAGAGCCCGACAGAGCCCGACAGGGCCCGACAGGGCCCGACAGAGCCCGACAGGGCCCGACAGGGCCCGACAGAGCCCAGTAGAGCCCGACAGAGCCCGACAGAGCCCGACAGAACCCGACAGAGCCCGACAGAGCCCAGCAGAGCCCGACAGAGACCATCAGGGCCCGACAGGGCCCAGTAGAGCCCGACAGAGCCCGACAAAGCCCGACAGAGCCCGACAGAGCCCAGTAGAGCCCGACAGAGCCCGACAGGGCCCGACAGAGCCCGACAGAGCCCGACAGAGCCCGACAGAGCCCGACAGGGCCCGACAGCGCCCGACAGAGCCCAGTAGAGCCCAGTAGAGCCCGACAGAGCCCGACAGAGCCCGACAGAGCCCGACAGGGCCCGACAGAGCCCGACAGAGCCCGACAGGGCCCGACAGAGCCCGACAGAGCCCGACAGTGCCCGACAGGGCCCAGTAGAGCCCAACAGAGCCCGACAGAGCCCGACAGGGCCCGACAGGGCCCGACAGAGCCCGACAGGGCCCGACAGGGCACGACAGATCCCAGTAGAGCCCGACAGAGCCCGACAGAGCCCGACAGAACCCGACAGAGCCCGACAGAGCCCAGTAGAGCCCGACAGAGCCCGACAGAGCCCGACAGAGCCCGACAGGGCCCGACAGAGCCCGACAGGGCCCGACAGGGCCCAGAAGAGCCCGACAGAGCCCGACAGAGCCCGACAGAGCCCGACAGAACCCGACAGAGCCCGACAGAGCCCGACAGAGCCCGACAGGGCTTGACAGGGCCCGACAGAGCCCGACAGGGCCCGATAGAGCCCGGCAGAGCCCGACAGAGCCCGACAGGGTCCCACAGAGCCCAACAGAGCCCGACAGAGCCCGACAGAGCCCGACAGAGCCCGACAGGGACCGACAGAGCCCGACAGAGCCCGACAGAGCCCGACAGGGCCCGACAGAGCCCGACAGAGCCCGACAGGGCCCAGTAGAGCCCAGTAGAACCCGACAGAGCCCAGTAGAGCCCGACAGAGCCCGACAGAGCCCGACAGAGCCCGACAGGGCCCGACAGAGCCCGACAGGGCCCAGTAGAGCCCGACAGAGCCCGACAAAGCCCGACAGAGCCCGACAGAGTCCAGTAGAGCCCGACAGAGCCCGACAGAGCCCGACAGGGCCCGACAGAGCCCAGTAGAGCCCGACAGAGCCCGTCAGGGCCCGACAGGCCCCGACAGGGCCCAGTAGAGCCCGACAGAGCCCGACAGAGCCCAGTAGAGGCCGACAGAGCCGAGAGGGCCCGACAGAGCCCGACAGAACCCGACAGGGCCCAGTAGAGCCCGACAGAGCCCGACAGAGCCCGACAGGGCCCGACAGGGCCCGACAGGGCCCAGTAGAGCCCGACAGAGCCCGACAGAGCCCGACAGGGCCCGACAGAGCCCGACAGAGCCCGACAGAGCCCGACAGGGCCCGACAGGGCACGACAGAGCCCGACAGGGCCCGACAGGACCCAGTAGAGCCCGACAGAGCCCGACAGAGCCCGACAGAGCCCGACAGGGCCCGACAGGGCCCGACAGGGCCCAGTAGAGCCCGACAGAGCCCGACAGAGCCCGACAGAGCCCAGTAGAGCCCAGTAGAGCCCAGTAGAGCCCGACACAGCCCGACAGAGCCCGACAGAGCCCGACAGGGCCCGACAGAGCCCGACAGAGCCCGACAGAGCCCGACAGGGCCCAGTAGAGCCCGACAGAGCCCGACAGAGCCCGACAGAGCCCGACAGGGCCCGACAGGGCCCGACAGAGCCCGACAGAGCCCGACAGGGCCCGACAGGGCCCGACAGGGCCCAGTAGAGCCCGATAGAGCCCGACAGAGCCCGACAGAGCCCGACAGGGCCCGACAGAGCCCGACAGAGCCCGACAGGGCCCGACAGGGCCCGACAGAGCCCGACAGGGCCCGATAGAGCCCGACAGGGCCCGACAGAGCCCGACAGAGCCCGACAGGGCACGACAGAGCCCGACAGAGCCCGACAGAGCCCGACAGAGCCCGACAGGGCCCAGTAGAGCCCGACAGAGCCCAGTAGAGCCCAGTAGAGCCCGACAGAGCCCGACAGAGCCCGACAGAGACCGACAGGGCCCGACAGGGCCCGACAGGGCCCAGTAGAGCCCGACAGAGCCCGACAGGGCCCGACAGAGCCCGACAGAGCCCGACAGGGCCCGACAGAGCCCGACAGAGCCCGACAGGGCCCAGTAGAGCCCGACAGAGCCCGACAGAGCCCGACAGAGCCCGACAGGGCCCGACAGGGCCCGACAGAGCCCGACAGGGCCCGACAGAGCCCGACAGAGCCCGACAGGGCCCGACAGGGCCCGACAGAGCCCGACAGGGCCCGACAGGGCCCCACAGGGCCCCACAGGGCCCCACAGAGCCCGACAGGGCCCAGTAGAGCCCGACAGAGCCCGACAGAGCCCAGTAGAGCCCAGTAGAGCCCGACAGAGCCCGACACAGCCCGACAGAGCCCGACAGAGCCCGACAGGGCCCGACAGAGCCCGACAGGGCCCCACAGAGCCCGACAGAGCCCGACAGGGCCCAGTAGAGCCCGACAGAGCCCGACAGAGCCCGACAGAGCCCGACAGGGCCCGACAGAGCCCGTCAGAGCCCGACAGGTCCCGACAGGGCCCGACAGAGCCCGACAGAGCCCGACAGGGCCCGACAGAGCCCGACAGAGCCCGACAGAGCCCGACAGGGCCCAGTAGAGCCCGACAGAGCCCAGTAGAGCCCGACAGAGCCCGACAGAGCCCGACAGGGCCCGACAGAGCCCGACAGAGCCCGACAGAGCCCGACAGGGCCCAGTAGAGCCCGACAGAGCCCGACAAAGCCCGACAGAGCCCGACAGAGCCCAGTAGAGCCCGACAGAGCCCGACAGAGCCCGACAGGGCCCGACAGAGCCCGACAGAGCCCAGTAGAGCCCGACAGAGCCCGTCAGGGCCCGACAGGGCGCGACAGGGCCCAGTAGAGCCCGACAGAGCCCGACAGAGCCCAGTAGAGACCAGTAGAGCCCGACAGAGCCCGACAGAGCCCGACAGAGCCCGACAGAGCCTGACAGGGCCCGACAGAGCCCGAGAGAGCCCGACAGGGCCCGACAGGGCCCGACAGAGCCCGACAGGGCCCGACAGGGCCCAGTAGAGCCCGACAGAGCCCGACAGAGCCCGACAGAGCCCGACAGGGCCCGACAGGGCCCGACAGAGCCCGACAGGGCCCGACAGGGCCCGACAGAGCCCAGTAGAGCCCGACAGAGCCCGACAGAGCCCGACAGAACCCGACAGAGCCCGACAGAGCCCAGCAGAGCCCGACAGAGACCATCAGGGCCCGACAGGGCCCAGTAGAGCCCGACAGAGCCCGACAAAGCCCGACAGAGCCCGACAGAGCCCAGTAGAGCCCGACAGAGCCCGACAGGGCCCGACAGAGCCCGACAGAGCCCGACAGAGCCCGACAGAGCCCGACAGGGCCCGACAGCGCCCGACAGAGCCCAGTAGAGCCCAGTAGAGCCCGACAGAGCCCGACAGAGCCCGACAGAGCCCGACAGGGCCCGACAGAGCCCGACAGAGCCCGACAGGGCCCGACAGGGCCCGACATAGCCCGACAGTGCCCGACAGGGCCCAGTAGAGCCCAACAGAGCCCGACAGAGCCCGACAGGGCCCGACAGGGCCCGACAGAGCCCGACAGGGCCCGACAGGGCACGACAGATCCCAGTAGAGCCCGACAGAGCCCGACAGAGCCCGACAGAACCCGACAGAGCCCGACAGAGCCCAGTAGAGCCCGACAGAGCCCGACAGAGCCCGACAGAGCCCGACAGGGCCCGACAGAGCCCGACAGGGCCCGACAGGGCCCAGAAGAGCCCGACAGAGCCCGACAGAGCCCGACAGAGCCCGACAGAACCCGACAGAGCCCGACAGAGCCCGACAGAGCCCGACAGGGCTTGACAGGGCCCGACAGAGCCCGACAGGGCCCGATAGAGCCCGGCAGAGCCCGACAGAGCCCGACAGGGTCCCACAGAGCCCAACAGAGCCCGACAGAGCCCGACAGAGCCCGACAGAGCCCGACAGGGACCGACAGAGCCCGACAGAGCCCGACAGAGCCCGACAGGGCCCGACAGAGCCCGACAGAGCCCGACAGGGCCCAGTAGAGCCCAGTAGAACCCGACAGAGCCCAGTAGAGCCCGACAGAGCCCGACAGAGCCCCACAGAGCCCGACAGGGCCCGACAGAGCCCGACAGGGCCCAGTAGAGCCCGACAGAGCCCGACAAAGCCCGACAGAGCCCGACAGAGTCCAGTAGAGCCCGACAGAGCCCGACAGAGCCCGACAGGGCCCGACAGAGCCCAGTAGAGCCCGACAGAGCCCGTCAGGGCCCGACAGGCCCCGACAGGGCCCAGTAGAGCCCGACAGAGCCCGACAGAGCCCAGTAGAGGCCGACAGAGCCGAGAGGGCCCGACAGAGCCCGACAGAACCCGACAGGGCCCAGTAGAGCCCGACAGAGGCCGACAGAGCCCGACAGAGCCCGACAGAGCCCGACAGGGCCCAGTAGAGCCCGACAGAGCCCGACAGAGCCCGACAGGGCCCAGTAGAGCCCGACAGAGCCCGACAGAGCCCGACAGAGCCCGACAGGGCCCGACAGAGCCCGACAGAGCCCGACAGGGCCCAGTAGAGCCCGACAGAGCCCGACAGAGCCCGACAGAGCCCGACAGAGCCCAGTAGAGCCCGACAGGGCCCGACAGAGCCCGACAGAGCCCGACAGAGCCCGACAGCGCCCGACAGGGCCCAGTAGAGCCCGACAGAGCCCGACAGAGCCCGACAGAGCCCGACAGGGCCCGACAGAGCCCGACAGAGCCCGACAGGGCCCAGTAGAGCCCGACAGAGCCCAACAGGGCCCGACAGAGCCCGACAGAGCCCGACAGAGCCCGACAGGGCCCAGTAGAGCCCGACAGAGCCCGACAGAGCCCGACAGAGCCCGACAGGGCCCGACTGAGCCCGACAGGGCCCGACAGAGCCCGACAGGGCCCGACAGGGCCCGACAGAGCCCGACAGAGCCCGACAGGGCCCGACAGGGCCCGACAGGGCCCAGTAGAGCCCGACAGAGCCCGATAGAGCCCGACAGGGCCCGACAGGGCCCAGTAGAGCCCGACAGAGCCCGACAGAGCCCAGTAGAGCCCAGTAGAGCCCGACAGAGCCCGACAGAGCCCGACAGAGCCCGACAGGGCCCGACAGGGCCCGACAGAGCCCGACAGGGCCCAGTAGAGCCCGAAAGAGCCCGACAGAGCCCAGTAGAGCCCAGTAGAGCCCGACAGGGCCCGACAGGGCCCGACAGGGCCCATTAGAGCCCGACAGAGCCCGACAGAGCCTGACAGAGCCCGACAGGGCCCGACAGGGCCCGACAGAGTCCGACAGAGCCCGACAGGGCCCAGTAGAGCCCGACAGAGCCCGACAGAGCCCGACAGGGCCCGACAGGGCCCGACAGGGCCCAGTAGAGCCCGATAGAGCCCGACAGAGCCCGATAGAGCCCGACAGAGCCCGACAGAGCCCGACAGAGCCCGACAGGGCCCGACAGAGCCCGACAGAGCCCGACAGGGCCCGATAGAGCCCGACAGGGCCCGACAGAGCCCGACAGACCCCGACAGGGCACGACAGAGCCCGACAGAGCCCGACAGGGCCCGACAGAGCCCGACAGAGCCCGACAGAGCCCGACAGGGCCCAGTAGAGCCCGACAGAGCCCAGTAGAGCCCAGTAGAGCCCGACAGAGCCCGACAGAGCCCGACAGAGCTCGACAGGGCCCGACAGGGCCCGACAGGGCCCAGTAGAGCCCGACAGAGCCCGACAGGGCCCGACAGAGCCCGACAGAGCCCGACAGGGCCCGACAGAGCCCGACAGAGCCCGACAGGGCCCAGTAGAGCCCGACAGAGCCCGACAGAGCCCGACAGAGCCCGACAGAGCCCGACAGGGCCCGACAGGGCCCGACAGAGCCCGACAGAGCCCGACAGGGCCCGACAGAGCCCGACAGAGCCCGACAGGGCCCCACAGAGCCCGAAAGAGCCCGACAAAGCCCAGTAGAGCCCGACAGAGCCCGACAGAGCCCGACAGGGCCCGACAGAGCCCAGTAGAGCCCGACAGAGCCCGACAGAGCCCGACAGAGCCCGACAGGGCCCGACAGGGCCCGACAGAGCCCGACAGAGCCCGACAGGGCCCAGTAGAGCCCGACAGAGCCCGACAGAGCCCGACAGAGCCCAGTAGAGCCCGACAGAGCCCGACAGAGCCCGACAGGGCCCGACAGGGCCCGACAGAGCCCGACAGAGCCCGACAGGGCCCGACAGGGCCCGACAGGGCCCAGTAGAGCCCGACAGAGCCCGACAGAGCCCGACAAAGCCCGACAGGGCCCGACAGGGCCCGACAGGGCCCGACAGGTCCCGACAGGGCCCGACAGAGCCCGACAGAGCCCGACAGGGCCCGACAGAGCCCGACAGAGCCCGACAGAGCCCGACAGGGCCCAGTAGAGCCCGACAGAGCCCAGTAGAGCCCGACAGAGCCCGACAGAGCCCGACAGGGCCCGACAGAGCCCGACAGAGCCCGACAGAGCCCGACAGGGCCCAGTAGAGCCCGACAGAGCCCGACAAAGCCCGACAGAGCCCGACAGAGCCCAGTAGAGCCCGACAGAGCCCGACAGAGCCCGACAGGGCCCGACAGAGCCCGACAGAGCCCAGTAGAGCCCGACAGAGCCCGTCAGGGCCCGACAGGGCGCGACAGGGCCCAGTAGAGCCCGACAGAGCCCGACAGAGCCCAGTAGAGCCCAGTAGAGCCCGACAGAGCCCGACAGAGCCCGACAGAGCCCGACAGAGCCTGACAGGGCCCGACAGAGCCCGAGAGAGCCCGACAGGGCCCGACAGGGCCCGACAGAGCCCGACAGGGCCCGACAGGGCCCAGTAGAGCCCGACAGAGCCCGACAGAGCCCGACAGAGCCCGACAGGGCCCGACAGGGCCCGACAGAGCCCGACAGGGCCCGACAGGGCCCGACAGAGCCCAGTAGAGCCCGACAGAGCCCGACAGAGCCCGACAGAACCCGACAGAGCCCGACAGAGCCCAGCAGAGCCCGACAGAGACCATCAGGGCCCGACAGGGCCCAGTAGAGCCCGACAGAGCCCGACAAAGCCCGACAGAGCCCGACAGAGCCCAGTAGAGCCCGACAGAGCCCGACAGGGCCCGACAGAGCCCGACAGAGCCCGACAGAGCCCGACAGAGCCCGACAGGGCCCGACAGGGCCCGACAGAGCCCAGTAGAGCCCAGTAGAGCCCGACAGAGCCCGACAGAGCCCGACAGAGCCCGACAGGGCCCGACAGAGCCCGACAGAGCCCGACAGGGCCCGACAGGGCCCGACAGAGCCCGACAGTGCCCGACAGGGCCCAGTAGAGCCCAACAGAGCCCGACAGAGCCCGACAGGGCCCGACAGGGCCCGACAGAGCCCGACAGGGCCCGACAGGGCACGACAGATCCCAGTAGAGCCCGACAGAGCCCGACAGAGCCCGACAGAACCCGACAGAGCCCGACAGAGCCCAGTAGAGCCCGACAGAGCCCGACAGAGCCCGACAGAGCCCGACAGGGCCCGACAGAGCCCGACAGGGCCCGACAGGGCCCAGAAGAGCCCGACAGAGCCCGACAGAGCCCGACAGAACCCGACAGAGCCCGACAGAGCCCGACAGAGCCCGACAGGGCTTGACAGGGCCCGACAGAGCCCGACAGGGCCCGATAGAGCCCGACAGAGCCCGACAGAGCCCGACAGGGTCCCACAGAGCCCAACAGAGCCCGACAGAGCCCGACAGAGCCCGACAGAGCCCGACAGGGACCGACAGAGCCCGACAGAGCCCGACAGAGCCCGACAGGGCCCGACAGAGCCCGACAGAGCCCGACAGGGCCCAGTAGAGCCCAGTAGAACCCGACAGAGCCCAGTAGAGCCCGACAGAGCCCGACAGAGCCCGACAGAGCCCGACAGAGCCCGACAAAGCCCGACAGAGCCCGACAGAGCCCAGTAGAGCCCGACAGAGCCCGACAGAGCCCGACAGGGCCCGACAGAGCCCAGTAGAGCCCGACAGAGCCCGTCAGGGCCCGACAGGCCCCGACAGGGCCCAGTAGAGCCCGACAGAGCCCGACAGAGCCCAGTAGAGGCCGACAGAGCTGAGAGGGCCCGACAGAGCCCGACAGAACCCGACAGGGCCCAGTAGAGCCCGACAGAGGCCGACAGAGCCCGACAGAGCCCGACAGGGCCCGACAGAGCCCGACAGAGCCCGACAGAGCCCGACAGCGCCCGACAGGGCGCAGTAGAGCCCGACAGAGCCCGACAGAGCCCGACAGAGCCCGACAGGGCCCGACAGAGCCCGACAGAGCCCGACAGGGCCCAGTAGAGCCCGATAGAGCCCAACAGGGCCCGACAGAGCCCGACAGAGCCCGACAGAGCCCGACAGGGCCCAGTAGAGCCCGACAGAGCCCGACAGAGCCCGACAGAGCCCGACAGGGCCCGACAGAGCCCGACAGAGCCCGACAGGGCCCAGTAGAGCCCGACAGAGCCCAACAGGGCCCGACAGAGCCCGACAGAGCCCGACAGAGCCCGACAGGGCCCAGTAGAGCCCGACAGAGCCCGACAGAGCCCGACAGAGCCCGACAGGGCCCGACAGAGCCCGACAGGGCCCGACAGGGCCCGACAGAGCCCGACAGAGCCCGACAGGGCCCGACAGGGCCCGACAGGGCCCAGTAGAGCCCGACAGAGCCCGATAGAGCCCGACAGGGCCCGACAGGGCCCAGTAGAGCCCGACAGAGCCCGACAGAGCCCAGTAGAGCCCAGTAGAGCCCGACAGAGCCCGACAGAGCCCGACAGAGCCCGACAGGGCCCGACAGGGCCCGACAGAGCCCGACAGGGCCCGACAGGGCCCGACAGGGCCCAGTAGAGCCCGAAAGAGCCCGACAGAGCCCAGTAGAGCCCAGTAGAGCCCGACAGGGCCCGACAGGGCCCGACAGGGCCCATTAGAGCCCGACAGAGCCCGACAGAGCCTGACAGAGCCCGACAGGGCCCGACAGGGCCCGACAGAGTCCGACAGAGCCCGACAGGGCCCAGTAGAGCCCGACAGAGCCCGACAGAGCCCGACAGGGCCCGACAGGGCCCGACAGGGCCCAGTAGAGCCCGATAGAGCCCGACAGAGCCCGATAGAGCCCGACAGGGCCCGACAGAGCCCGACAGAGCCCGACAGGGCCCGACAGAGCCCGACAGAGCCCGACAGGGCCCGATAGAGCCCGACAGGGCCCGACAGAGCCCGACAGACCCCGACAGGGCACGACAGAGCCCGACAGAGCCCGACAGGGCCCGACAGAGCCCGACAGAGCCCGACAGAGCCCGACAGGGCCCAGTAGAGCCCGACAGAGCCCAGTAGAGCCCAGTAGAGCCCGACAGAGCCCGACAGAGCCCGACAGAGCTCGACAGGGCCCGACAGGGCCCGACAGGGCCCAGTAGAGCCCGACAGAGCCCGACAGGGCCCGACAGAGCCCGACAGAGCCCGACAGGGCCCGACAGAGCCCGACAGAGCCCGACAGGGCCCAGTAGAGCCCGACAGAGCCCGACAGAGCCCGACAGGGCCCGACAGGGCCCGACAGAGCCCGACAGAGCCCGACAGGGCCCGACAGAGCCCGACAGAGCCCGACAGGGCCCCACAGAGCCCGAAAGAGCCCGACAAAGCCCAGTAGAGCCCGACAGAGCCCGACAGAGCCCGACAGAGCCCGACAGGGCCCGACAGGGCCCGACAGAGCCCGACAGAGCCCGACAGGGCCCAGTAGAGCCCGACAGAGCCCGACAGAGCCCGACAGAGCCCAGTAGAGCCCGACAGAGCCCGACAGAGCCCGACAGGGCCCGACAGGGCCCGACAGAGCCGACAGAGCCCGACAGGGCCCGACAGGGCCCGACAGGGCCCAGTAGAGCCCGACAGAGCCCGACAGAGCCCGACAAAGCCCGACAGGGCCCGACAGGGCCCGACAGGGCCCAGTAGAGCCCGACAGAGGCCGACAGGGCCCGACAGAGCCCAGTAGAGCCCGACAGAGCCCGACAGAGCCCGACAGAGCCCGACAGGGCCCGACAGGGCCCAGTAGAGCCCGACAGAGCCCGACAGAGCCCGACAGAGCCCAGTAGAGCCCAGTAGAGCCCGACAGAGCCCGACAGGGCCCGACAGAGCCCGACAGAGCCCGACAGGGCCCGACAGAGCCCGACAGAGCCCGACAGAGCCCGACAGAGCCCGACAGGGCCCGACAGAGACCGACAGAGCCCGACAGAGCCCGACAGGGCCCAGTAGAGCCCGACAGAGCCCGACAGAGCCCGACAGAACCCGACAGGGCCCAGTAGAGCCCGACAGAGCCCGACAGGGCCCGACAGAGCCCGACAGAGCCCGACAGAGCCCGACAGCGCCCGACAGGGCCCAGTAGAGCCCGACAGAGCCCGACAGAGCCCGACAGGGCCCGACAGAGCCCGACAGAGCCCGACAGGTCCCGACAGGGCCCAATAGAGCCCGACAGAGCCCGACAGGGCCCGACAGGGCCCGACAGAGCCCGACAGAGCCCGACAGGGCCCAGTAGAGCCCAACAGAGCCCGACAGAGCCCGACAGAGCCCGACAGGGCCCGACAGAGCCCGACAGAGCCCGACAGGGCCCGACAGAGCCCGACAGAGCCCGACAGGGCCCAGTAGAGCCCGACAGAGCCCGACAGAGCCCGACAGAGCCCGACAGAGCCCAGTAGAGCCCAACAGAGCCCGACAGAGGCCGACAGGGCCCGACAGAGCCCGACAGGGCCCGACAGGGCCCGACAGGGCCCGACAGAGCCCAGTAGAGCCCGACAGAGCCCGACAGGGCCCGACAGAGCCCGACAGGGCCCGACAGAGCCCGACAGAGCCCGATAGAGCCCGACAGGGCCCGACAGGGCCCGACAGGGCCCAGTAGAGCCCGACAGAGCCCGACAGAGCCCAGTAGAGCCCAGTAGAGCCCAACAGAGCCCGACAGAGCCCGACAGAGCCCGACAGGGCCCGACAGAGCCCGACAGAGCCCGACAGAGCCCGACAGGGCCCGACAGGGCCCAGTAGAGCCCGACAGAGCCCGACAGAGCCCAGTAGAGCCCAGTAGAGCCCGACAGGGCCCGACAGGGCCCGATAGGGCCCATTAGAGCCCGACAGAGCCCGACAGAGCCTGACAGAGCCCGACAGGGCCCGACAGGGCCCGACAGAGCCCGACAGAGCCCGACAGAGCCTGACAGAGCCCGACAGGGCCCGACAGGGCCCGACAGAGCCCGACAGGGCCCGACAGAGCCCGACAGAGCCCGACAGGGCCCGACAGAGCCCGACAGAGCCCGACAGGGCCCAGTAGAGCCCGACAGAGCCCGACAGAGCCCGACAGAGCCCGACAGAGCCCAGTAGAGTCCGACAGAGCCCGACAGAGCCCGACAGAGCCCGACAGGGCCCAACAGAGCCCGACAGGGCCCGACAGGGCCCGACAGAGCCCGACAGAGCCCGACAGGGCCCGACAGAGCCCGACAGGGCCCAGTAGAGCCCGACAGAGCCCGATAGAGCCCGACAGGGCCCGACAGGGCCCAGTAGAGCCCGACAGAGCCCGACAGAGCCCGACAGAGCCCGACAGGGCCCGACAGAGCCCGACAGAGCCCGACAGGGCCCGACAGGGCCCGACAGGGCCCAGTAGAGCCCGAAAGAGCCCGACAGAGCCCAGTAGAGCCCAGTAGAGCCCGACAGGGCCCGACAGGGCCCGACAGGGCCCATTAGACCCGACAGAGCCCGACAGAGCCTGACAGAGCCCGACAGGGCCCAGTAGAGCCCGACAGAGCCCGACAGAGCCCGACAGGGCCCGACAGGGCCCGAAAGGGCCCGACAGAGCCCGACAGGGCCCAGTAGAGCCCGATAGAGCCCGACAGAGCCCGACAGAGCCCGACAGGGCCCGACAGAGCCCGACAGAGCCCGACAGGGCCCGACAGGGCCCGACAGAGCCCGACAGGGCCCGATAGAGCCCGACAGGGCCCGACAGAGCCCGACAGAGCCCGACAGGGCACGACAGAGCCCGACAGAGCCCGACAGGGCCCGACAGAGCCCGACAGAGCCCGACAGAGCCCGACAGGGCCCAGTAGAGCCCGACAGAGCCCAGTAGAGCCCAGTAGAGCCCGACAGAGCCCGACAGAGCCCGACAGAGCCCGACAGGGCCCGACAGGGCCCGACAGGGCCCAGTAGAGCCCGACAGAGCCTGACAGGGCCCGACAGAGCCCGACAGAGCCCGACAGGGCCCGACAGAGCCCGACAGAGCCCGACAGAGCCCGACAGGGCCCAACAGGGCCCGACAGAGCCCGACAGGGCCCGACAGAGCCCGACAGAGCCCGACAGAGCCCGACAGGGCCCCACAGAGCCCGAAAGAGCCCGACAGGGCCCAGTAGAGCCCGACAGAGCCCGACAGAGTCCGACAGAGCCCGACAGAGCCCAGTAGAGCCCGACAGAGCCCGACAGAGCCCGACAGGGCCCGACAGGGCCCGACAGAGCCCGACAGAGCCCAGTAGAGCCCGACAGAGCCCGACAGAGCCCGACAGGGCCCGACAGGGCCCGACAGAGCCCGACAGGGCCCGACAGGGCCCGACAGAGCCCAGTAGAGCCCGACAGAGCCCGACAGAGCCCGACAGAGCCCGATAGAGCCCGACAGGGCCCGACAGAGCCCGACAGAGCCCGACAGGGCCCGACAGAGCCCGACAGAGCCCGACAGGGCCCGATAGAGCCCGACAGGGCCCGACAGAGCCCGACAGACCCCGACAGGGCACGACAGAGCCCGACAGAGCCCGACAGAGCCCGACAGAGCCCGACAGAGCCCGACAGGGCCCAGTAGAGCCCGACAGAGCCCAGTAGAGCCCAGTAGAGCCCGACAGAGCCCGACAGAGCCCGACAGAGCTCGACAGGGCCCGACAGGGCCCGACAGGGCCCAGTAGAGCCCGACAGAGCCCGACAGGGCCCGACAGAGCCCGACAGAGCCCGACAGGGCCCGACAGAGCCCGACAGAGCCCGACAGGGCCCAGTAGAGCCCGACAGAGCCCGACAGAGCCCGACAGAGCCCGACAGGGCCCGACAGGGCCCGACAGAGCCCGACAGGGCCCGACAGAGCCCGACAGAGCCCGACAGGGCCCCACAGAGCCCGAAAGAGCCCGACAAAGCCCAGTAGAGCCCGACAGAGCCCGACAGAGCCCGACAGGGCCCGACAGAGCCCAGTAGAGCCCGACAGAGCCCGACAGAGCCCGACAGAGCCCGACAGGGCCCGACAGGGCCCGACAGAGCCCGACAGAGCCCGACAGGGCCCAGTAGAGCCCGACAGAGCCCGACAGAGCCCGACAGAGCCCAGTAGAGCCCGACAGAGCCCGACAGGGCCCGACAGGGCCCGACAGAGCCCGACAGAGCCCGACAGAGCCCGACAGAGCCCGACAGGGCCCAGTAGAGCCCGACAGAGCCCGACAGAGCCCGACAGAGCCCGACAGGGCCCGACAGGGCCCGACAGGGCCCAGTAGAGCCCGACAGAGCCCGACAGGGCCCGACAGAGCCCGACAGGGCCCGACAGGGCCCGACAGGGCCCGACAGAGCCCAGTAGAGCCCGACAGAGCCCGACAGAGCCCGACAGAGCCCGACAGGGCCCGACAGGGCCCAGTAGAGCCCGACAGAGCCCGACAGAGCCCGACAGAGCCCAGTAGAGCCCAGTAGAGCCCGACAGAGCCCGACACAGCCCGACAGAGCCCGACAGAGCCCGACAGGGCCCGACAGAGCCCGACAGGGCCCGACAGAGCCCGACAGAGCCCGACAGAGCCCGACAGAGCCCGACAGGGCCCGACAGAGACCGACAGAGCCCGACAGAGCCCGACAGGGCCCAGTAGAGCCCGACAGAGCCCGACAGAGCCCGACAGAACCCGACAGGGCCCAGTAGAGCCCGACAGAGCCCGACAGGGCCCGACAGAGCCCGACAGAGCCCGACAGAGCCCGACAGCGCCCGACAGGGCCCAGTAGAGCCCGACAGAGCCCGACAGAGCCCGACAGGGCCCGACAGAGCCCGACAGAGCCCGACAGGTCCCAACAGGGCCCAATAGAGCCCGACAGAGCCCAACAGGGCCCGACAGAGCCCGACAGAGCCCGACAGAGCCCGACAGGGCCCAGTAGAGCCCGACAGAGCCCGACAGAGCCCGACAGAGCCCGACAGGGTCCGACAGAGCCCGACAGAGCCCGACAGGGCCCGACAGAGCCCGACAGAGCCCGACAGGGCCCAGTAGAGCCCGACAGAGCCCGACAGAGCCCGACAGAGCCCGACAGAGCCCAGTAGAGCCCGACAGAGCCCGACAGAGGCCGACAGGGCCCGACAGAGCCCGACAGGGCCCGACAGGGCCCGACAGGGCCCGACAGAGCCCAGTAGAGCCCGACAGAGCCCGACAGGGCCCGACAGAGCCCGACAGGGCCCAGTAGAGCCCGACAGAGCCCGATAGAGCCCGACAGGGCCCGACAGGGCCCAGTAGAGCCCGACAGAGCCCGACAGAGCCCGACAGAGCCCGACAGGGCCCGACAGAGCCCGACAGAGCCCGACAGGGCCCGACAGGGCCCGACAGGGCCCAGTAGAGCCCGAAAGAGCCCGACAGAGCCCAGTAGAGCCCAGTAGAGCCCGACAGGGCCCGACAGGGCCCGACAGGGCCCATTAGACCCGACAGAGCCCGACAGAGCCTGACAGAGCCCGACAGGGCCCAGTAGAGCCCGACAGAGCCCGACAGAGCCCGACAGGGCCCGACAGGGCCCGAAAGGGCCCGACAGAGCCCGACAGGGCCCAGTAGAGCCCGATAGAGCCCGACAGAGCCCGACAGAGCCCGACAGGGCCCGACAGAGCCCGACAGAGCCCGACAGGGCCCGACAGGGCCCGACAGAGCCCGACAGGGCCCGATAGAGCCCGACAGGGCCCGACAGAGCCCGACAGAGCCCGACAGGGCACGACAGAGCCCGACAGAGCCCGACAGGGCCCGACAGAGCCCGACAGAGCCCGACAGAGCCCGACAGGGCCCAGTAGAGCCCGACAGAGCCCAGTAGAGCCCAGTAGAGCCCGACAGAGCCCGACAGAGCCCGACAGAGCCCGACAGGGCCCGACAGGGCCCGACAGGGCCCAGTAGAGCCCGACAGAGCCTGACAGGGCCCGACAGAGCCCGACAGAGCCCGACAGGGCCCGACAGAGCCCGACAGAGCCCGACAGAGCCCGACAGGGCCCAACAGGGCCCGACAGAGCCCGACAGGGCCCGACAGAGCCCGACAGAGCCCGACAGAGCCCGACAGGGCCCCACAGAGCCCGAAAGAGCCCGACAGGGCCCAGTAGAGCCCGACAGAGCCCGACAGAGTCCGACAGAGCCCGACAGAGCCCAGTAGAGCCCGACAGAGCCCGACAGAGCCCGACAGGGCCCGACAGGGCCCGACAGAGCCCGACAGAGCCCAGTAGAGCCCGACAGAGCCCGACAGAGCCCGACAGGGCCCGACAGGGCCCGACAGAGCCCGACAGGGCCCGACAGGGCCCGACAGAGCCCAGTAGAGCCCGACAGAGCCCGACAGAGCCCGACAGAGCCCGATAGAGCCCGACAGGGCCCGACAGAGCCCGACAGAGCCCGACAGGGCCCGACAGAGCCCGACAGAGCCCGACAGGGCCCGATAGAGCCCGACAGGGCCCGACAGAGCCCGACAGACCCCGACAGGGCACGACAGAGCCCGACAGAGCCCGACAGAGCCCGACAGAGCCCGACAGAGCCCGACAGGGCCCAGTAGAGCCCGACAGAGCCCAGTAGAGCCCAGTAGAGCCCGACAGAGCCCGACAGAGCCCGACAGAGCTCGACAGGGCCCGACAGGGCCCGACAGGGCCCAGTAGAGCCCGACAGAGCCCGACAGGGCCCGACAGAGCCCGACAGAGCCCGACAGGGCCCGACAGAGCCCGACAGAGCCCGACAGGGCCCAGTAGAGCCCGACAGAGCCCGACAGAGCCCGACAGAGCCCGACAGAGCCCGACAGGGCCCCACAGAGCCCGAAAGAGCCCGACAAAGCCCAGTAGAGCCCGACAGAGCCCGACAGAGCCCGACAGGGCCCGACAGGGAACAGTAGAGCCCGACAGAGCCCGACAGAGCCCGACAGAGCCCGACAGGGCCCGACAGGGCCCGACAGAGCCCGACAGAGCCCGACAGGGCCCAGTAGAGCCCGACAGAGCCCGACAGAGCCCGACAGAGCCCAGTAGAGCCCGACAGAGCCCGACAGAGCCCGACAGGGCCCGACAGGGCCCGACAGAGCCCGACAGAGCCCGACAGAGCCCGACAGAGCCCGACAGGGCCCAGTAGAGCCCGACAGAGCCCGACAGAGCCCGACAGAGCCCGACAGGGCCCGACAGGGCGCGACAGGGCCCAGTAGAGCCCGACAGAGCCCGACAGGGCCCGACAGAGC
This sequence comes from Caloenas nicobarica, assembly GCF_036013445.1. Taxonomy (NCBI): domain Eukaryota; kingdom Metazoa; phylum Chordata; class Aves; order Columbiformes; family Columbidae; genus Caloenas; species Caloenas nicobarica. The sequence goes on from NW_027017405.1 coordinate 100,010, forward strand.
CCGACAGGGCCCGACAGGGCCCGACAGGGCCCGACAGAGCCCAGTAGAGCCCGACAGAGCCCGACAGAGCCCGACAGAGCCCGACAGGGCCCGACAGGGCCCAGTAGAGCCCGACAGAGCCCGACAGAGCCCGACAGAGCCCAGTAGAGCCCAGTAGAGCCCGACAGAGCCCGACACAGCCCGACAGAGCCCGACAGAGCCCGACAGGGCCCGACAGAGCCCGACAGAGCCCGACAGAGCCCGACAGGGCACGACAGAGCCCGACAGAGCCCGACAGGGCCCGACAGAGCCCGACAGAGCCCGACAGAGCCCGACAGGGCCCAGTAGAGCCCGACAGAGCCCGACAGAGCCCAGTAGAGCCCGACAGAGCCCGACAGAGCCCGACAGAGCCCGACAGGGCCCGACAGGGCCCGACAGAGCCCGACAGAGCCCGACAGGGCCCGACAGAGCCCGACAGAGCCCGACAGAGCCCGACAGGGCCCGACAGAGCCCGACAGAGCCCGACAGAGCCCGACAGGGCCCAACAGGGCCCGACAGAGCCCGACAGGGCCCGACAGAGCCCGACAGAGCCCGACAGAGCCCGACAGGGCCCCACAGAGCCCGAAAGAGCCCGACAGAGCCCAGTAGAGCCCGACAGAGCCCGACAGAGCCCGACAGGGCCCGACAGGGCCCGACAGAGCCTGACAGGGCCCGACAGGGCCCGACAGAGCCCAGTAGAGCCCGACAGAGCCTGACAGAGCCCGACAGAGCCCGATAGAGCCCGACAGGGCCCGACAGAGCCCGACAGAGCCCGACAGGGCCCGACAGAGCCCGACAGAGCCCGACAGGGCCCGATAGAGCCCGACAGGGCCCGACAGAGCCCGACAGACCCCGACAGGGCACGACAGAGCCCGACAGAGCCCGACAGGGCCCGACAGAGCCCGACAGAGCCCGACAGGGCCCGACAGGGCCCAGTAGAGCCCGACAGAGCCCAGTAGAGCCCAGTAGAGCCCGACAGAGCCCGACAGAGCCCGACAGAGCTCGACAGGGCCCGACAGGGCCCGACAGGGCCCAGTAGAGCCCGACAGAGCCCGACAGAGCCCGACAGGGCCCGACAGAGCCCGACAGAGCCCGACAGAGCCCGACAGGGACCGACAGGGCCCGACAGAGCCCGACAGGGCCCGACAGAGCCCGACAGAGCCCGACAGGGCCCCACAGAGCCCGAAAGAGCCCGACAAAGCCCAGTAGAGCCCGACAGAGCCCGACAGAGCCCGACAGGGCCCGACAGAGCCCAGTAGAGCCCGACAGAGCCCGACAGAGCCCGACAGAGCCCGACAGGGCCCGACAGAGCCCGACAGAGCCCGACAGGGCCCGATAGGGCCCGACAGAGCCCGACAGGGCCCGATAGAGCCCGACAGGGCCCGACAGAGCCCGACAGAGCCCGACAGGGCACGACAGAGCCCGACAGAGCCCGACAGGGCCCGACAGAGCCCGACAGAGCCCGACAGAGCCCGACAGGGCCCAGTAGAGCCCGACAGAGCCCAGTAGAGCCCAGTAGAGCCCGACAGAGCCCGACAGAGCCCGACAGAGCCCGACAGGGCCCGACAGGGCCCGACAGGGCCCAGAAGAGCCCGACAGAGCCTGACAGGGCCCGACAGAGCCCGACAGAGCCCGACAGGGCCCGACAGAGCCCGACAGAGCCCGACAGGGCCCGACAGAGCCCGACAGAGCCCGACAGAGCCCGACAGGGCCCGACAGAGCCCGACAGAGCCCGACAGGGCCCAACAGGGCCCGACAGAGCCCGACAGGGCCCGACAGAGCCCGACAGAGCCCGACAGAGCCCGACAGGGCCCCACAGAGCCCGAAAGAGCCCGACAGGGCCCAGTAGAGCCCGACAGAGCCCGACAGAGCCCGACAGAGCCCGACAGGGCCCGACAGGGCCCGACAGGGCCCAGTAGAGCCCGAAAGAGCCCGACAGAGCCCAGTAGAGCCCAGTAGAGCCCGACAGGGCCCGACAGGGCCCGACAGGGCCCAGTAGAGCCCGACAGAGCCCGACAGAGCCCGACAGAGCCCGACAGGGCCCGACAGAGCCCGACAGAGCCCGACAGGGCCCGACAGAGCCCGACAGGGCCCAGTAGAGCCCGAAAGAGCCCGACAGAGCCCAGTAGAGCCCAGTAGAGCCCGACAGAGCCCGACAGAGCCCGACAGAGCCCGACAGAGCCCGACAGAGTCCGACAGAGCCCGACAGGGCCCAGTAGAGCCCGACAGAGCCCGACAGAGCCCGACAGGGCCCGACAGGGCCCGAAAGGGCCCGACAGAGCCCGACAGGGCCCAGTAGAGCCCGATAGAGCCCGACAGAGCCCGACAGAGCCCGACAGGGCCCGACAGAGCCCGACAGAGCCCGACAGGGCCCGATAGGGCCCGACAGAGCCCGACAGGGCCCGATAGAGCCCGACAGGGCCCGACAGAGCCCGACAGAGCCCGACAGGGCACGACAGAGCCCGACAGAGCCCGACAGGGCCCGACAGAGCCCGACAGAGCCCGACAGAGCCCGACAGGGCCCAGTAGAGCCCGACAGAGCCCAGTAGAGCCCAGTAGAGCCCGACAGAGCCCGACAGAGCCCGACAGAGCCCGACAGGGCCCGACAGGGCCCGACAGGGCCCAGAAGAGCCCGACAGAGCCTGACAGGGCCCGACAGAGCCCGACAGAGCCCGACAGGGCCCGACAGAGCCCGACAGAGCCCGACAGGGCCCGACAGAGCCCGACAGAGCCCGACAGAGCCCGACAGAGCCCGACAGGGCCCGACAGAGCCCGACAGAGCCCGACAGGGCCCAACAGGGCTTGACAGAGCCCGACAGGGCCCCACAGAGCCCGAAAGAGCCCGACAGGGCCCAGTAGAGCCCGACAGAGCCCGACAGAGTCCGACAGAGCCCGACAGAGCCCAGTAGAGCCCGACAGAGCCCGACAGAGCCCGACAGGGCCCGACAGGGCCCGATAGAGCCCGACAGGGCCCGACAGAGCCCGACAGAGCCCGACAGGGCACGACAGAGCCCGACAGAGCCCGACAGGGCCCGACAGAGCCCGACAGAGCCCGACAGAGCCCGACAGGGCCCAGTAGAGCCCGACAGAGCCCAGTAGAGCCCAGTAGAGCCCGACAGAGCCCGACAGAGCCCGACAGAGCCCGACAGGGCCCGACAGGGCCCGACAGAGCCCGACAGAGCCCGACAGGGCCCGACAGAGCCCGACAGAGCCCGACAGAGCCCGACAGGGCCCGACAGAGCCCGACAGAGCCCGACAGGGCCCAACAGGGCCCGACAGAGCCCGACAGGGCCCGACAGAGCCCGACAGAGCCCGACAGAGCCCGACAGGGCCCCACAGAGCCCGAAAGAGCCCGACAGGGCCCAGTAGAGCCCGACAGAGCCCGACAGAGTCCGACAGAGCCCGACAGAGCCCAGTAGAGCCCGACAGAGCCCGACAGAGCCCGACAGGGCCCGACAGGGCCCGACAGAGCCCGACAGATCCCAGTAGAGCCCGACAGAGCCCGACAGAGCCCGACAGGGCCCGACAGGGCCCGACAGAGCCTGACAGGGCCCGACAGGGCCCGACAGAGCCCAGTAGAGCCCGACAGAGCCTGACAGAGCCCGACAGAGCCCGATAGAGCCCGACAGGGCCCGACAGAGCCCGACAGAGCCCGACAGGGCCCGACAGAGCCCGACAGAGCCCGACAGGGCCCGATAGAGCCCGACAGGGCCCGACAGAGCCCGACAGACCCCGACAGGGCACGACAGAGCCCGACAGAGCCCGACAGGGCCCGACAGAGCCCGACAGAGCCCGACAGAGCCCGACAGGGCCCAGTAGAGCCCGACAGAGCCCAGTAGAGCCCAGTAGAGCCCGACAGAGCCCGACAGAGCCCGACAGAGCTCGACAGGGCCCGACAGGGCCCGACAGGGCCCAGTAGAGCCCGACAGAGCCCGACAGAGCCCGACAGGGCCCGACAGAGCCCGACAGAGCCCGACAGGGCCCAGTAGAGCCCGACAGAGCCCGACAGAGCCCGACAGAGCCCGACAGGGCCCGACAGGGCCCGACAGAGCCCGACAGGGCCCGACAGAGCCCGACAGAGCCCGACAGGGCCCCACAGAGCCCGAAAGAGCCCGACAAAGCCCAGTAGAGCCCGACAGAGCCCGACAGAGCCCGACAGGGCCCGACAGAGCCCAGTAGAGCCCGACAGAGCCCGACAGAGCCCGACAGAGCCCGACAGGGCCCGACAGAGCCCGACAGAGCCCGACAGGGCCCGATAGGGCCCGACAGAGCCCGACAGGGCCCGATAGAGCCCGACAGGGCCCGACAGAGCCCGACAGAGCCCGACAGGGCACGACAGAGCCCGACAGAGCCCGACAGGGCCCGACAGAGCCCGACAGAGCCCGACAGAGCCCGACAGGGCCCAGTAGAGCCCGACAGAGCCCAGTAGAGCCCAGTAGAGCCCGACAGAGCCCGACAGAGCCCGACAGAGCCCGACAGGGCCCGACAGGGCCCGACAGGGCCCAGAAGAGCCCGACAGAGCCTGACAGGGCCCGACAGAGCCCGACAGGGCCCGACAGAGCCCGACAGAGCCCGACAGAGCCCGACAGAGCCCGACAGGGCCCCACAGAGCCCGACAGAGCCCGACAGAGCCCGACAGAGCCCGACAGGGCCCCACAGAGCCCGAAAGAGCCCGACAGGGCCCAGTAGAGCCCGACAGAGCCCGACAGAGCCCGACAGAGCCCGACAGGGCCCGACAGAGCCCGACAGAGCCCGACAGAGCCCGACAGGGCCCGACAGGGCCCGATAGAGCCCGACAGGGCCCGACAGAGCCCGACAGAGCCCGACAGGGCCCGACAGAGCCCGACAGAGCCCGACAGAGCCCGACAGGGCCCAGTAGAGCCCGACAGAGCCCAGTAGAGCCCAGTAGAGCCCGACAGAGCCCGACAGAGCCCGACAGAGCCCGACAGGGCCCGACAGGGCCCGACAGGGCCCAGTAGAGCCCGACAGAGCCTGACAGGGCCCGACAGAGCCCGACAGAGCCCGACAGGGCCCGACAGAGCCCGACAGAGCCCGACAGGGCCCGACAGAGCCCGACAGAGCCCGACAGAGCCCGACAGGGCCCGACAGAGCCCGACAGAGCCCGACAGAGCCCGACAGGGCCCAACAGGGCCCGACAGAGCCCGACAGGGCCCGACAGAGCCCGACAGAGCCCGACAGAGCCCGACAGGGCCCCACAGAGCCCGAAAGAGCCCGACAGGGCCCAGTAGAGCCCGACAGAGCCCGACAGAGTCCGACAGAGCCCGACAGAGCCCAGTAGAGCCCGACAGAGCCCGACAGAGCCCGACAGGGCCCGACAGGGCCCGACAGAGCCCGACAGAGCCCAGTAGAGCCCGACAGAGCCCGACAGAGCCCGACAGGGCCCGACAGGGCCCGACAGAGCCCGACAGGGCCCGACAGGGCCCGACAGAGCCCAGTAGAGCCCGACAGAGCCCGACAGAGCCCGACAGAGCCCGATAGAGCCCGACAGGGCCCGACAGAGCCCGACAGAGCCCGACAGGGCCCGACAGAGCCCGACAGAGCCCGACAGGGCCCGATAGAGCCCGACAGGGCCCGACAGAGCCCGACAGACCCCGACAGGGCACGACAGAGCCCGACAGAGCCCGACAGGGCCCGACAGAGCCCGACAGAGCCCGACAGATCCCGACAGGGCCCAGTAGAGCCCGACAGAGCCCAGTAGAGCCCAGTAGAGCCCGACAGAGCCCGACAGAGCCCGACAGAGCTCGACAGGGCCCGACAGAGCCCGACAGGGCCCGACAGAGCCCGACAGAGCCCGACAGGGCCCAGTAGAGCCCGACAGAGCCCGACAGGGCCCGACAGAGCCCGACAGAGCCCGACAGGGCCCGACAGAGCCCGACAGAGCCCGACAGGGCCCAGTAGAGCCCGACAGAGCCCGACAGAGCCCGACAGAGCCCGACAGAGCCCGACAGGGCCCGACATGGCCCGACAGAGCCCGACAGGGCCCGACAGAGCCCGACAGAGCCGAACAGGGCCCCACAGAGCCCGAAAGAGCCCGACAAAGCCCAGTAGAGCCCGACAGAGCCCGACAGAGTCCGACAGGGCCCGACAGAGCCCAGTAGAGCCCGACAGAGCCCGACAGAGCCCGACAGAGCCCGACAGGGCCCGACAGGGCCCGACAGAGCCCGACAGAGCCCGACAGGGCCCAGTAGAGCCCGACAGAGCCCGACAGAGCCCGACAGAGCCCAGTAGAGCCCGACAGAGCCCGACAGAGCCCGACAGGGCCCGACAGGGCCCGACAGAGCCCGACAGAGCCCGACAGAGCCCGACAGGGCCCAGTAGAGCCCGACAGAGCCCGACAGAGCCCGACAGAGCCCGACAGGGCCCGACAGGGCCCGACAGAGCCCGACAGAGCCCGACAGGGCCCAGTAGAGCCCGACAGAGCCCGACAGAGCCCGACAGAGCCCAGTAGAGCCCGACAGAGCCCGACAGAGCCCGACAGAGCCCGACAGAGCCCGACAGGGCCCGACATGGCCCGACAGAGCCCGACAGGGCCCGACAGAGCCCGACAGAGCCCGACAGGGCCCCACAGAGCCCGAAAGAGCCCGACAAAGCCCAGTAGAGCCCGACAGAGCCCGACAGAGCCCGACAGGGCCCGACAGAGCCCAGTAGAGCCCGACAGAGCCCGACAGAGCCCGACAGAGCCCGACAGGGCCCGACAGGGCCCGACAGAGCCCGACAGAGCCCGACAGGGCCCAGTAGAGCCCGACAGAGCCCGACAGAGCCCGACAGAGCCCAGTAGAGCCCGACAGAGCCCGACAGAGCCCGACAGGGCCCGACAGGGCCCGACAGAGCCCGACAGAGCCCGACAGAGCCCGACAGGGCCCAGTAGAGCCCGACAGAGCCCGACAGAGCCCGACAGAGCCCGACAGGGCCCGACAGGGCCCGACAGGGCCCAGTAGAGCCCGACAGAGCCCGACAGGGCCCAGTAGAGCCCGACAGAGCCCGACAGAGCCCGACAGAGCCCAGTAGAGCCCGACAGAGCCCGACAGAGCCCGACAGCGCCCGACAGGGCCCGACAGAGCCCGACAGAGCCCGACAGGGCCCAGTAGAGCCCGACAGAGCCCGACAGAGCCCGACAGAGCCCGACAGGGCCCGACAGGGCCCGACAGGGCCCAGTAGAGCCCGACAGAGCCCGACAGGGCCCGACAGAGCCCGACAGGGCCCGACAGGGCCCGACAGGGCCCGACAGAGCCCAGTAGAGCCCGACAGAGCCCGACAGAGCCCGACAGAGCCCAGTAGAGCCCAGTAGAGCCCGACAGAGCCCGACACAGCCCGACAGAGCCCGACAGAGCCCGACAGGGCCCGACAGAGCCCGACAGGGCCCGACAGAGCCCGACAGAGCCCGACAGAGCCCGACAGAGCCCGACAGGGCCCGACAGAGACCGACAGAGCCCGACAGAGCCCGACAGGGCCCAGTAGAGCCCGACAGAGCCCGACAGAGCCCGACAGAACCCGACAGGGCCCAGTAGAGCCCAACAGAGCCCGACAGGGCCCGACAGAGCCCGACAGAGCCCGACAGAGCCCGACAGCGCCCGACAGGGCCCAGTAGAGCCCGACAGAGCCCAACAGAGCCCGACAGGGCCCGACAGGGCCCGACAGAGCCCGACAGAGCCCGACAGGGCCCGACAGAGCCCGACAGGGCCCAGTAGAGCCCGACAGAGCCCGATAGAGCCCGACAGGGCCCGACAGGGCCCAGTAGAGCCCGACAGAGCCCGACAGAGCCCGACAGAGCCCGACAGGG